>NW_027107223.1:13441-58877 GCF_000696795.3 Halyomorpha halys
TTGTTAATTCTTCTGGTTTTTTTTTTTTTTTTTTTATAAAATTCTCTGTTTTTTATGTTTCTACTTTATTTACTTTTAAGGAAGAATAAAATATTTTTTCCCTTCCATTTTAGGGTAGTTGTCTGAAAATGCGCACACAAATTTTACTTCCAATAATCCAAATGATAAAAAGTTATAATTTCGAGCTACAAAAATTCATACTTACTTTGTGTCATAGCACCTTCACTTCTCATGTTGTAGCCTCACAGAAAAACCTTCAATTATGGTTTAAAAAATAATGAAAAATGTTAATATGAGTGAATAAAGTGTAAATATTTTTGAGTGAGGAAGTGAAAATATGCTTTTTGGGAGGTAAAGAAAAAATATTCGTAAAATAATGTAAAAACAGAATTATTTTGGAAAAAGTGAGGAAATAAAATTTTCAAAGTAGATCACATTGCAGTTTTCCCACAAAGACTGCCTTAGTAGAACCGAAGCAAGCGACCAAGTGCCTGTCTAGGTGGTCTAGAATAATCCAAGGTGCTAACCACAACCGTCCTTTCCCAACCCAGCCATCCAGAGTTGGGTAAAAATTAGCTGAAACTTAGCAATGGCTAAGGTTGTCATGTATTTAATATTTATTTATCAATGGTACATTCATGGATAAGGGTCATATTCATGTCAATTTTAGCTATTAGTTTCATCCGTAGCTAATTTTGCCCATCTGCAGCCATGATCCTCTCCAAGCTACACTCTTAAACATTTTCTGTGAGCTAGTGAAGGGTAAATGTTTAGACGTAACAGTTTTTATTTTATTTCCTTTACTGGCTAAAATAAATAGTGGGGGGTATTTTTTTATATGAAAACCTAATGAATTGAAATAAACAATCAATTGTAAATCGAATACGAATTTTCAAAGTCACTAGGGGCTCTATGGTATGGCCAGGGTGAAAAAACTATTTTAATTTATTATTTACTACTTATGAATCTATTTCGAAGGTAAAATATACCCTCCATTGTAGAAGAAATGGAATGAAATAGTTCTTGTATTTTTCCCCATGACTGTAACTCATGTTGGAGGTTGAAAATGGAACGGGCGTATAATTTACTCATTTTCAGATAATGCCCTGTACTGTTATCAAATAGTTATAGTAAAGTTATAAACAATTTAATTTATAATGTTTGACTCATAATACTTAACATATAATTGATTTCAGATGATTTCCTCTTGCACGACCTTCATCGTAATAATGTCCCAGTTCGAATCTTCGGCCTAGATATTGATTTTGCAGTCAAGATTTTGTGAGTTTTGGAGCAATTTCGTGTTGAATAAGACAATAGAAGTATTATTTTTAAATAGTTTCCATTATTTATTCCTAGTTCTAAAACCCTCCCATTCTTCAAATCCAGTATCTTCGACTACCTTCTGTCCACCCATTTCCGGAAGAATAACAGTTGAAAGTTTAAAAAAAGCTTTATATGTCTTCTGTCTCAGATTTTCGTTTATAATTCTAAATATGTCCATTAGCAGAAATTGTATCTTTTCTTTTATTATTTATTAGTTTAATTGTATTTGATTTTTTATCATTTTTTTTCTTTTTATTTATTATCAGAAGTGTTAGTCATCTTATGTTTTTTGATATGACATATGGGTTTATTTTATTTCTTCTGTTTGTTATTGCTGTTCATTTTTATCTTTTCAAATTTATTATTTTATTATATTTTTATTTTTTATTTTACTTTAAGGCTATAAATCCCAATTTTGACGCCTGTACATTATTCCAAGGGATCAATCCCAGAATAAATAAAAAATATTATTATTTCAGAGAGAATTTACCTAATCACTGAGAATTTATCTTCTATTTTCATATATCGCTGTATAAAAGGTAGTTTTCTTTAGACCGTAGCACCTAAACGGTTCTAACGCTTAAAGCTTAAAGTCATTTAACTCTTCTATATATAAATAAATCTTTAACAAAAAAAAAAAAAAAGTATGGTTTAAACAGGACCAGTATTAGAAAAGATACGGCTTGTTGAAGTTTGTACCCATGTCTTCAAAATATTTTGCTAAGTTTTTCACGAATAACAGTTCAACTTTACTTTTTAATTTTTTTATTAATTCCAAATCTTTACATATCCTTGAAGTTTCCAGCCGCTCGTTGGAAGGATACGTTAATTGTGGAATAAGAAAAACTGAATAAATGATAATCATTAAGGTGTTCCTTGATAATGACCGAAAAGGGTCGAAATGTCAAAGAAGAAAAAAAATGAAGTATGAATTAGTTAAATTTTCGAAATTATTATTTTTTTTTTTTAAATATTTATTTATTGCTATTTACAACTGTACATTATAATACATTTAGTAAATCTGATCTAAGTTAAATAGGAGTGCTACAGGCGTGTAGAGAAACTACCCATTGGTAGTACTCTAATGTCATTTTACATTAGCTGGTCTCGTAGCCATCTTCTTTTCAGGCGCCTCGGAGGATTGTCAGTAATGGAAGAGGATGCAAGATTAGAAACTAGGGTGTTTGAGTGGTTAGAGAGTTTATAATCGAAATTATTTAAAATATAAAGAACTTCTTTCATAAATAAAGAATCCTGAAGATGGTTTTTATTACCATCCCCCTTGACCTCTCTCTTCCTTCCCCAATTTTTCAAGTCATGTTAAAATTATTAAAACTTTTTTTCTAGATTCAAAAACTTTATTTATTGACAAATATTACAATCTGTCACCGTTGTAGGTAATAGGTAATAGTGATGACTTATCACAGTCATAATAAAATAAGAATAAAAATCAATAAATAAAAAAGTACATAGAAATGAATAAAATCTCTCTTAAAATATATACAAACAGAAGGATAAAGAAAATGAACATAATCAAAATATGTGCATGAAAAAATAAATAAATAAAATAATAATAGAAAGAAAATAATCTCTAGTTTACATTTTCACTCTTATATACAATATTTACACTATTGACATGAGAATCCCTGAGTCCACGTGTGAGGGGTCGAGCAGAGCTATTTGAAATCCCAGCGCACCCCTCTCGTTGCATCACTGGTAAAAGCCAGTGGAGGCTGAGCAAGTGCGCTAAAGCCGCAAATAAAATTACTAAAACTGTAGTAAAATTTATAACTACAGTATATTGATATAACTCATTAATATACATGCTCTACAGTAGTTGCAATAATCTCAGAAGGTAGATGCAGAAAATGTTATTATATACCTGGAACTAGAAAATTTTGAAATATTATATTTTCAGGTTAAAACATCTGGTTAGAAAATCAAATCTTGAAATATTTTCCGTCTGTTATTAGACATTGTTAGTTGTTACTTATAATAAAGAATATAATAGAAAAAGTGTCTTTATTTACACATTCCATATTATATAATACAAATACACAAGAAGAGTAGTCTACTAGGCAGCTTTTATTGTTTATTAAAAATATTTTTGCCCCCAAAGGTTGAAAAAAAATTGGAAAACTATTAGTTAATTTTATCCATTTTTTGTTTAACCAACTGTTATTCTTGATTTTTATAATTTCTAATGCTAGAATTTTGGATAAAAGGGAATTTTCATGCTTAAAAATTTGTATAATGTAATTTATATGTAACTCCAAGGAACGAAATAATAGTATGCCCAAATATAAATAATATATTAGCAGGGAAAATTAATTAAAATTCATCTAATGAGAAAATATTTGTTATGCAATCTTTAGAATAAAAATTGATTGCTTACTTTAATCAAGACAATAATATTGACACCGATATTAAAAAAAAACTGTCAATTATTTTCGGAAGAAGACGTCCATAACGATTTAAAAACTACCTTGTGACACATCAGTTACTCAGACGCCATTCAACCATTAAAGATGAAGTTGTCAAAGAATTTCCACTCTTATAGCAAAGTAGTGCTGTTCTTACCTAGATTTCTATTGGTCCATACCCTAGATTACAGATTCAAAGTAAAAAAGATACTTTTTCGATCCAGTATCTTAATTTTTATAGTTTCCGTCGCCTGTGGTTTCCCAGCAATATTAAAGGTCCACTTTTACTGTGAAGAAATCGCGATTGCGTACATTGAAAAAGTATTTAACTTAGTTATGTCCCTTGCGATCTATCTTTTCTCTGGCATTTCCTATTTATCTTTTCTCCGTAATCAAAGAAACATTGAAAATATTTACAACGACGTAGCTAAAATTGAATATCTGTTCTTCAGTGAAAAATTCAAAATAAAATACTGCCATAGAAGAACACTTATTATCGATTCTTCAATATATTTTTTTACGTTTTTATTCCTCCTTGTGTTTTATATAAATAGTAACAAAGAAGCTGAAACAACTTGCTATTTGCTAGCACTGGTGATCTGTCAGTTCGTACCGGCTGTGTTGGCTCACATGATTGGCAAACCGTTGATATTATTTTTGTATATCAGTCGTCAATATTTCGGATTGATCTTGGAAGATTTAACTTTAGATAGAAAGAACATTAGCTCCTCGAGAGCTAGAAAAATAGAACACCTAATTGTTTTACATTCGAGTATTTACAATTTTTCTAAAAAAGTCAATAATGTTTATTCCAATTACTTGTTGGGTTTATCTATGGTAATTTTTTTTATGATTTTAAAAGTTTTGATATCAGTGATTGGCCTGATATTTTATGCTTCAAATAATTTTGAGGAATTTTTCGGTATCTGCTGCTATGCCCTCGTTTGGATCATTCAGTTCATGGACATAGTTGTAACCTGTGAAAAGGCAGCCGAGATCGTAAGTTTTTTTAATTTTAATTATTTTTCAATAATTCGAATACTATTTCATAACATTTCCAGTGGATCGCTTGAAAGATAATGAATTCTCTGTAAAGAATGTGTGATTAGACATACCAAATATATCAGTTGTCACCAAATTCAGTTGCCAACCCACAATGATCCTTATTTATTATACATTAGTATAAGCCATTTATTTATTTTTAGGCTTAATATAATAATTGAAATACTTCTATTATTTTCGTTTTTTATTAGCAATATGCAAAGTAATTAACACAGCTTTATGTTAGAGAATTTTCAAAGCTTTGGGATGTCAGCCTACCACAGTCCTAACAACATAAGCCGATGACAAATGTATACTGCCTGTAAACAACGACCCAACTAATGCATCACAAACACTACAGACACACATAACATCTATTGAAGAATGGTGTAAAAACTTGAGAATCAAAATAAATCCTGACAAATCCCATCAGATCACCTTTACTCTCCGTCGTAAATCTCTACCCTCCTGTTCTACAGTATCCTTTCTAAATACTCCACTAACGCCTGTTGAACAGATTCGATACTTAGGACTCCATCTTGACAAGAGACTTACTTGGAATCCACACACAAGACTGAAACGACTAGAAACTGCTCGTAGATTTCGATTGCTATAACACTTACTTGACAAACGCTCTAAACTTCTCATTCACTACAAAAGATTAGTATACACTACGATAATCAGACCAATTTGGACATATGGAATTGAGCTCTGGGGCTCCACCAAACCATCAAATTTCTCCCGCATCCAATCCTTACAATCCAAAATCCTACGGATGCTCCTTATTACGTTACAAATAAACTCATTCATTCACAAAGACCTTAACATCCCATTCGTTGCATAATTGGCCCAAAACAGATATGCGTCTTTTCATTCCAAACTCCTTAACCATCCTAACCCATTAATTCTTAATCTTTCATCCTTATAATCACAATCCCTATAATCCTCCGAGGCGTCTGAAAAGAAGATGAAAAGACTAATTTAAATTAATGTTTGAAGTACCCCCATGGGTGGTTCCTTCCCAAGATTTTGAAGTGTATATGAAACATACAACATATTTACTTATTCTATTATTTTGTACAGTTGTAAATTACATTAAATAAATAAATAAAAATTCAATAATAATAAAATATAATAAAGAATATTGGAAAAAATTACTCATGTTAACATTTACTTGAGTAAGTAGGAACAAGAAAAGTTGAATAAAAACTCAAATGATTTAGATAAATGAACAATTCTTTTCATTTCTAATATCATCTAGCATATACGTGAGTAAGAATCATTCGAGATCACGCATACTAATCGAAAAAATAAAACGTTTTTTTGAAAGAAATGTTATAATTCTTAGTCACACTGGTCATACGCATGTATAATGACGATGTCAGTAAAAAATCAGCTTGGCCGTGGAGAGATAAATGGCTACATGGTAAAGGTCATCCTTGTCGCGTGTTATAAAAAATTCATTCACAAAATATGCCGCATTTAGTTTAATTAATTCTAAAATTTAGGAAGTACAGTCGTTCCCTGAAAAAACTTTCTAAAAAATGGAGGAAACCGTTGATATTTTAGCTAAATTGATACTTTTTGAGTAAATGATGCCTACCGAGAATCCTTCTCGAATATAGCTAATATTTGGTGATGTAATATTTTTAACAAATATTTAATATCTATAAACCTATTTTGGCTGATGACGCGATAAGGAATAAATTTCGAAAACAAAATAATATTATAATATGAAGATAGGTCAGGGTTGTGATCAAAAAGAACAAAAATAGTTAAGAACTGTTTATTTTCCGACGCTTCGCCCCACATTGTAGAGCTTCATCAGGGCTGTTGGAGTTGATAGCTTGTGGGACTTTTATAATTAGTCAATAAGTTCAATTATTTATATATACAAAATAATTTTCGTTTTCGTGAAACGGTTTGGTTGACCTTACATGGCCAGTTACATACTCTGTACAGTTTTTACGCCTGAAATCCCAACACATTCTAACACTATCCTCACCATGTATGCCAATGAGTATACATGTCTATTGTCTGTGAACAATGATCCTTCCATTGTATTCCAAACCCTCCAATCACCACCCTTAAAGAATGGTGCCAAAACTGGAGGATTACAATAAATCCCACCAAATAACATTAAACCCATGACCTCCTGCCCCATGGTATCCTTTAATAATACCCCACTTATCCCTGTTGAACAGATCTGCTACTTAGAACTACATCTGGACAAAGATAATGGAATCCTCATACAAGACAGGAAACTGCTTGTTAATTCCGGTTATTACAACGTTTACTAGACAAACGGTCTAACTTCCAATCCATTGCAAAAGACTGATCTACATGACCATTATAAGGCCATTATATCTGGACATACGGAGTTGAGCTTTGGGGCTCCACTAAAGCATTGAATTCCTCCCGAATCCAATCCTTACAGTCCAAAATCCTTAATACTCTTTATTTTTTCACAAATCAAGTCATCCATCAGGACCTCAATATTCCATATGTTTCCAATAAGACCAGAACCAGATACTAATTCTTCCATTATAAACTTCCTAACCATCCAAACCCACTTGTTTCTAACCTGGCTTCTCCTTCATTACCTAACAATCCTCCTAAGCATCTGAAAAGAAGATGGCCTCTAAATCTTCTCCTCTAGAAATGATATTGGAGTTTAATCAGTGGGTAGATTCTCCACATGTTTGTATCATGTCCACTATATCTCCTACCGCAAATTTACTTATTGTATATATTTTTATACAGTTGTAAATAACAATAAATAATTATTAAAAAAAATTTTTTTGAGGTTGGTTTCAAGGGTGTACCCAAGATCAAAACTAGAGGGGACAAGCCATGTAGTCCAGATTGTGACATTTCAGCACAGAAAATGTGAATGAAACCAAAACTTTAAGAAAATTGTTTCTAATTACAGTTGTGCTTTATTAGTTATTATTTGCTTGAGGAAAAAAATTTAATTTTTGTTAAATTAATAATTGTTTTTTCACTCTAGGGGGGCAGCTGTCCCTTCCTGCCTCTTGATGGGTTTGCCCATGAGCAGTTTAAAATGTTTGTCTAGTTTACTTAGGAATGTTCTAACTAATTACCTATTAATAAGTTGTTTTGTGTTAATTTTATAAAACATAATTGACATCACCAATGACTCATTCAGATTCCATTTTCACTTTTTTTTTCTTTTCAGTCTTATTCTTTCAACCTAGATCTTCACAGTTTATTTTTAGATGACGAAACTGGACTAATTAGTGAAAATGTAAGTTTTTTCTTCTTTTCTGATTAAAAACATGTTAAGGGAAATTTTATATTTTAAGTTAAATTCTATGTCATCAGTATTTTAAAATCATTTATCAAGCCATACATTTTAAAATGGGTAAAAAAAAAAAAGAAAAAAAAAGGAAAACATGACAGCTTCTTGGATATAATAAATAAACTGATAAATCTATAACAATTTAAAAAATTGAATTGCATTCTCAGACTGACAAAATAAACAAAGACACTTCTTAAGAATTATGAATGAACATCCTAATTTGTAATTAGCGTTTTACAATAGCAATAAATCAGATGATTTATAATACTCAAAAAATACAGAGACAAAATAGAAGTTGGTAAAAGTTTGTATATAACAAAAAAAAATAAAGAATGCAATGAAAAAATTGTATATGATTAACATCCCAATGTTTGGTAACAAGATTAAAACAGTATTAAACAATTATAAAAATATAAATATAAAAAATTATAAAAATATAAATAATTCAGCATATGGAATAAAAGAAAATCATACTAGGAAAACACAATTAATATCACCAGTTTGTCAACTAACACCATTTGTATGGAGATATCAAATATACCTTTCCATCCATGCTAATTATATCTTTGAAGCAATTTACAAGCTGAAAAAAGAAAGAAAACCAAGGCCATTCCTACTTTCCGGAGAAAATAGTTCCTTGGTTTTATTCTTATTTAGTCCCCTTTCTTAAATATTTAAAAAAAAAAAAAGTAATATAAATAAAGAAGTATTTTTATGCAGGATTTGATGCTTTCAGGTTGTACTTTATTTTAATTACTGAAATAAGAAAGTTTTATGTAAAAGAACTTTACATTATAAATACATATATAAGTCCCTGATAGATAGCAAAATATTATAAGGCCATTTTTCTTTAAAAAAAAGTTTTTCACATTCTAAAATCTCTTTCATTGATGTTAAGGTTATAAGTCAAATTCACTAAATTATATGCTGGCAAATTATTTTTTAAATTTGGAATCTTCAAGAGATTAAAGTAAAAATGACTTACAAAATTTTGCCATCTAACCCCAGAAATAATCTATTTATTTGACCTCTAATTGTTTAATTTGATGTATTTATTTCAGGAACAAATCTTAAATCACTTACAGAAAAATAATTGCGTTCAGTTCACGGCTGCTGACTTCTTTAATATTGATTTTAAATTATTACATAATGTAAGTGTGTATAAGAATTGTGAAATTTATTTGATGTGATGTGCTCATAAAAATTGTTTTATTTACAACATTGTATATTTTATTTTAAACAATTTCTAAAGGAGTCTATATTCAATATAAATTCAAGGAAAAAGTGTCTAAAATAGATTATGCTGAAATGTATAAACAAGCATAAATGGGGAACTTACAAGAATAATGATAATGGCCGTAATTTTTTTTTATCTGGTGTAAAATTCATAAAATTGTTCAATGTGCATAAAATTATAAAGAATTATTGAAGAATTAATTAACCATAATGTAAGATTTTTTTTCATTTATGTACAATTTTTGACAAAATGAAGAATGATTACTAAATATATTAATTTCTATTAATTCTTTTGATTACATTTTATACAAATTTAAACGGCTTGAAAATTATGGAAATATGTAACATCATGATTATTTATATAGTATCATATATGTGATTTGAATTTATTTGAACAAAGAGGCAGAATAATTCAATGTAACTTCAAAAAAAATTCTTAGTTGATTTACCAATTTCAAAATCGAATGTAAAAACGTCAATAATTTGGTATTTATTAAATTTCCAAAAAAAGTTTAATGCTCACCATCTGACCAAGTTATGTGAATGATAGTCATGTGTTGACCTTTATTAAATTTATTTTGATGAAATGAGTTATTCATTATTGTAAATGCTTTAAAATTGTATAAAGTGCCATTCTTAACCATTTTAAATGTTTTCTGCCAATTAAGAAAAAAAATTTATTTATTTTAAGAGTAAATGTTTTTCATCTTTAGATCCCCAGCTCGCTGTTGGGGTTGGCCCACCTAATTTCTGGGATACAGAATTTCCAAGTTGGTTAGATATTACCATATCATCGGAAGCCCACTACTACATTGCTGGAATAAGGATATTGATAGGCTCTGGATAGTCTTGGGCTAAAATTTTTCAAATTATACTGTTTTTAATGTTGTAATCTTGAGTATATTTTTAATATTCTTTGGTATGTTTCAGATGCTTGCTTCTGCCACTACTTACCTTGTTTTAGTATTCCAGTTTATTAGTCTTACAGAACTGCCTCCAGTTAACATATGTGAGCCACCTAACTGCATTGATGAATATTAAAAATTATTAACAAGATAAATTTTTGTAATGAGAATTCTTGCATTTAATTGTACAACGAAAATTTTTTTTTATAAATTTTGATTTTATAATATATTTTATTTAAAATACTCCTTTGCTGTATAATCATTTACAGTTACTCAACCTGCACTAATCACTACAAACTCCTTTACAAGTACTCAACCCAAAGAGATACACATAATTGTTTATGAAGTGCTGCCCAATTGTATTAAGTTGATCATACTATGATTCCTAGCAAGACAATTTTTTAAGAACTTACAATAAATATACTGTATAATTTGAATAAATCAAAAGTACATAGTAGTAACACAAACTATTGGTCAAAAGTATTCCATCGCTTGAAATTTTTGCAAAAAAAGATTATTTTGAAACATTGAGTGGAATAATTTAGTTTGAGATTATCACAAATTAACAATATAAATCTAATTAAATCTAAAACAGGAAACAAAGGTATATGAATAGTAAAAAAGCAAATAATGTATAAATAAAGTTTTTATTTTTAAATAAAAATAAAAATTACATTAGTTCACTAGAGTATTCAGGGTCCCATCATATAGCTCTGATAACTCCATTTAGTCATTTAAGCATTAAACAAATGAATTTTTTTAAACATTCATAGATTACGTTTGCCAAGCCTTCTTGTAAATCTTCAGTTCTTGGAGAGTCCACATAAGAACCTGACTGTTTCTCAAACTGCCACCATATTCACCTGTGTTCTATCGAGTTGTGGACTTCCTAGTGAAAAATGCAGTACCTGAAATATAATCATGGAACAGGACTAAATCATTCCCAATGAATGGTTCAAATGGTTCTTGAAGTTTGTGTATTCTTGAAGGATATCTTGAATCTACCTGACCTTATTTATAGTATCTCTATCAGCAATGTGTAACTCGGTAGTGCTTCAGTACACTTTCCAGCCTCTATGGGCCAATGATTCACTCTAGGACACAATGCACGGTGAATATTTTTCATATGGTTAACTCCTCACACTCTTTCCCTTCCATGTACTGTGTTCAAAGTGAATATTGACTCATCTCTGGGCAATACAAAGGACCAGTCTCATTTGTTCAATTTGTTTCCAGACAAACTAGTTTTCCTTAATTTAAACTAGTTAAATTTTAGTTGAATTTCATAGATTCAAAAAAGTTTTTAAACTCCTTCTGATAGTCATTAAATAAATATGTACACCTCGTACTCCTTAAATTAACTTTCTTACTTTATGGGTCGTGCAGAAAGAGTTTTTTTAAAACATTTAATTGAATTAATCGGTAGGTTTAAATTTTCAATATAAACAATCATTAGTATTATTTTGGGGGAGGAATAGAAAAATGAGTGAATACAGTGACATTAATGCTTTTCTTGAAAACTTTTTTTTTTTTTTATACTGCAGTTACTTTCTTTACTGAGTTGTTAAAAATTAACACCAGTCTACAGTATAATCTAAAGAATACCTCAAACACAAAATAAAAAAAAATTGTCAGATGTGCCAGTATTCGAAAAAAGCAATGATGTGTACGCTTAAGTGCAAGGACTTAAATCTAAAATCTCGACTTAAAATATTAACTACATACAGAAGATATCAGTTATAATTTCAAGCTCCCAAATAAAAAAATAAATGAGACAGTAATGGGCCATGGGAAAAAATATTACATTGATTGAAGATATGGTTTATTTAATATATTTATTCAAGAAAAACTATTTAATGAATTTAAACTATTGATAAAGTTTAATATTAATATTGGTGATCTGTACCTAAGGTCAATGTTCATTTGATATTCAAAACTAATTTCATGAATTTTGAAAGAATAGTGATTCATTCAGCAACAGGGAAGCTTTCTGAAGCCACCAACAGGTGGCACTACTATCAGAATCAGCTGATATATTACTCCTCTCAATTGAAGACCAGTTACTGTTTTGGTATAGACGTCTGAGGTAGGATGGCTTTCGTCAAGCAAGATGCCGAAAAAAGGAAACAGATCAGCGTCCGAACTATAGCAGACGTAGAAGATGTCGTCTCTACCAAGAAAGCTTTCAATCGTCATTTGCACTACACCCTTGTCAAAGATAGGAATGTCGCTACTCACCGGGATTATTATTTTGCTTTAGCTCATACCGTCAGGGATAATTTGGTTTCAAGATGGATCAGAACACAGCAATATTACTACGAAAAGGATCCAAAGGTATGTCTTATTTTGATTGTTTTATAAAATATTCTTTAAAAATGCATTAGGTTATGGTCGCCTTTGGATTAAGTTAATAAGGACTAAGTAAATACAAACATGTTTATTTACAATTAGTATTAATTTATTTCATTAAGTCAGCTGTTGAAATAAAAGTTTTTAAATTCCATCGTGAAAGACTCGTTCACTCTCCATGTATGTAAGTTTTACAAGCCAAGAGCTAGTTGAACGCAAAAGTACTCAAACCAGTTGCTGCTCACTATAACTTGATTGAGTTTCGAAATTAGAGCATTTTCAAGGATATGACACTCTCAATACCCCCTCTATTATTTTGCCACTCCTCATATCTAATATCCATAATTAATGGTTATTGTAAAAATAAAAATAGAGAATTATGCAATAGCCGGCAGACGCTCCTATTAAGTGATAAGTCGTTGATAATTTTTTTATCCGCTATTAAAGTGATCTGAAGACGAGAATGTTCATCTTGGATTTATTAAATTTAGACTCGTGTAATTTTACTATAAATTTAAATATAGAAAGAAGGAATTGATTTCGAGGTATAATTCATTTCCTTATAGTAGAAGCAACAGCTTATCACTTATCACAATTTATAATAAAATTTAAATAACTATACCATTTCAACCGAAATTTTTCTCTGAATTTCCCTGGCAATATAGTTTAATGTGATTTCGTTCGAAATCAACTTTTAAATATGTAAATGTGTGGAGTTTTTTTTTTTTTTACTCACCTCGAAAGTTGACGAAATTAAAGCACATCAAGTTACTTTTAAAGTTAAAAAATGGATTTAAATAGCAAGAAGTTAATTGGCTGTAATTTTTTAAGTTGGAAAAATGTCCATTTCTCTGTTATTGTTTTGACAAACTGAAATAAAAGAGTATTGAAGGCATACCATTTTTAATTTCATGAATTATATTGAGTTTAAATGTTTATTATACGTTCAAGATAGAATATTATTCATTGGAGAATTTGGTTGCTGCTCATTGCACATTTGCATGTGATGTAACAAAAGCCGGGTCAAGCGGTTAATGAGATAAGTTGCTGCACAGAGCCCTGGATAACAAACAGTCCCTGTGGATCCCAACATCTTAAAATATCTTTTCTTTAAGATTTTTAAAATTGCTGAAAAGTTAAAAAAAAACCTTCATAAACTAATTTAACCAATGCAGAAAAAAATAAAATAAAATGCTAAATTTGCAGCCTCCAAGGTACATTAATCGTTTGTCTGCCTTTGGGGAAGGCCGAAATGTTGGCCACCACATCTTTCGATCCGCCCATCAATTTACCAGTACACAGTGTTGAATTAATTACAATGCAATAGTTGAAATGGGTAGGAAAGGTAAGATGGTTAAAGATCGATTCACACCTTACTTTCCATTTCCTTTCTGTAAGGTTAATGCAAAATATTAAGTGGATATTAATTTAAAATGACGGTATATAAATGGAATGGAAATTAGTATATAACTATTAATTTATACTTAATAATATTGTTTGGAAACGGAACGTAAATGGTATGGAAGAGATATGGTATTGTGTCGATCAACCTTAAAGAATGACTATTGAATCTACCAGTAAACCTCAGAGTTAAAATCTTCAATATTTATGTTTCAACCTGTTCTTTTGGAACTAAGGAACTTCATTTTGTTTGCCATTTGTTATACTCCTTCCTTTAGGCCAGTTGTTCCCAACCAACACAGAGGTTCCACAAGCGATCTCACGAAATAATTTACGAATGGTTCATTCCAGGTCCATTCAAAACAGTTTTGAACCCTACCATCTCAGATTTTCTTCATATTTTGCATAGTTATGGTAGGTACCTTTCCCAGCTTTTGCTGAAAAGATAGATCACTTTATTTGTATCAAATGGTAATGTAGGGATTCCACAATTTTCCTACTTCTCCAAAAAAAAGATTAGGAACCTCTTGTTAATATCAACACTAAGTATCGTCGATTATTATTTAAACAATTTACAACCTTCCTCTTTTATTGTCATATAAATATTTCATTTTTTATATTGAGGAGATTTCAGTTTACTGTAAATTAATGCATAGTTAAAAACTTTGCTTACTTATTATATATATTTATAGGTTCATCTTTTATAAACAGATGTAATTAGAAACCTTCTATTAATAATTCTAGTTTTTAAATTATTTTATTTGTTTGCAAAATCTTAGTTTTATATTATAACTCATAATAATTCTGAAATGGACGGCTTCGATACCTTTGGTTGTTGCATTTCTAGATTTTCTTCTATACATTTGTTTATCCATTTGAAAATTTTTAATCATAAAAAAATCTTCAACATTTAATTTATTGCCGGTAAATAACATTTCGATGAAAGCTGTTACTAAATTTGAAGATTATTTTATCGGTTTCTAGTATATATACTAGATAAAAATCTGAACTGATAAGTAAAACAGGGTTTTCTCATTCAAATCTTTTATCTGAATAAAGACTGTTTTTTCCCAACGCCAAATATAAAATCAGTTATAAATATAGTTTTATTTCGGAGGATATCTGTGTAGTTATCAATGCGACGGAAAATTGTTTTATATTTGGTGAAGGACATTCATTGATGAACGCACCTCAGGTTTGGCAAAGCAAGTTGTTGACCACTTTTAGAATGCTAAACATACTCGATCATTTTCTTTAAAATAAATACGTATAGTGTTCTCACAATAACCCATGCGGGACCTAATAATCGATTAGGTATCGAGAATTTATCCCATGAATCATGTCCATGTACTCATTTTATGTTTGAATGGTCTGACTGATCGACTGACGTACGCGTGATGTTCGAGATCGAGACGTGTTCTTTATGGTTGACGCTTGAAACCATACAATATTACGACAAAACCACGTGATTCGGTGATGGTATCTACCTCAGTTTTATGTTTATACTCAACATTTTTATCTGATCCATTATGAGCAATTTTATAGATCCGATAAAATTAAATTTTTAGATCTTTGGCAATAGTTGGAGAACTGATTCAACGTATATAACTCATTGGTGAAATATTTCGTACTTTGTTTGCTCGCGTTTCATGCCTCCTTGACAACGATTAAATACAATGGATAAAAAGTTATTCATACGTTCACCTAGTAAATAAATTATCGTACTATTGATTATAAAGATGTAAAAAATAACATTAGCATTCATTTTTACAAGTAAAGGAAATCATAAATTCATGCAAACTAAGTATTAATAAAAATTGTAAATTTAGTTTTATGTAGGTTAAAAACCTAACGGCATATTTTAGGCAAAATGGTGTAAATTTAACTCTTAAAATTTACACTATAAATATATTTAAATACGTATAAATTTAATTTCCGTAATCGGTATTGCGAGTACTGTAGAGTTCTTGCTCCGTGTCCATTTCCGAATCATATCAATAGATAATTTATTATTAAGTATTGCGGGTACTGTATAGAACCTACTCTGTTTCAATTTATGAGTTATGTCAATTGAAAATTTATGATTAAAGCGTTAATAGTTTTAATAATGACTTCAAAAAATAAAGAACATTATTTTGAGTTCAATAAATAAATATTATTAAGAAAAAAAATTAATCAAATTTTGAAATTATACGTTTCGGGATAAAAAAAATCCAGATCCACGGCACTTCTTTAAAGCTTTTTTTTTACTACTACTTTTTATTTATTGATCGATATTACAATCAGGTACATAGTTGTGGGCAATAGGTAATAGTGATGAATGATCTCATACATACTAAAATAAAATAAATTTAAAAAATGAATAAAAAAAAAAAACTCTTAAAATATATACAAATAGAAGAATAAACAAAATGAACATAATCAAACTATCTGTATGAAAAATAAATAAATAAAATAACATAATGATATTTTAGAACATAAAATAATATAGTCTTTAGTCACATTTACACTTAATATACAATATTTACACAATCGACCTGAGGATCCCTGAGCCCCCCCCCCCACGTGTGAGGGGTAGAGCAGAGCTTAAAAGATCCCAGCGCATCCCTCTCGCCGCATCACTGGTAGTGAGTCAGTTGAGGCTGAGCAAGTGCGCTAAAGCCGCAAACACTCAACTTGAGTGGAGAATCTGACCATTGCCAGAACTTCAATTGTCCATTTTTTCCAAGTCTCTTGGCCACTGCCGTTTCAATCTTCTAGGTGGGCTGTAGGGATGGGTGGAACTAAATAAGGTTTGAACCAAAGGATTAGGTTGGTTGGAAAGGTTTATATGGAATTTTGAGAATTTGTTTGGTATGAGGTCAAGGACAAAAGGGATATGTAGGTCATGGTGTAGTGTTCTGTTGGGAACGTAATAGGGTGCATTAACTATGGTTCTAAGGATTTTGGATTGGATACGTTTGTTGTTCGATGGTTTAGCTGTTCCCCAAAGTTCCGTAGGTCTAGATAGGTCTGAGTATAGTCTTATAAATTAGTAGTTTATTTTCTAGTGAGAAATGAGAGGTCCGGCTGAGCAGTCGGTATAGTTGGCTGAATCGTCTGTTGAGTTCTTGTCTTTTAAGTCTAGTATGTCGGTTCCAGGTGAGTCTTTTATCCAAACTGAATCCGAGGTATCGCACTGTGTCGGATCTGGGTAGAGGAATATTATTAAGAGTAACAGGTGGACAGAAGCTGCGGAGAAGAGTGAAAGTCACATGGGTGCATTTCGATTCATTGACTTTTATCCGCCATTGGTTGCACCATTGCTTAATCCGGGTGAGGTGTGTTTGGAGATTGGATAAGGCTGTTACAGGATTGGGATGGGAGGATAGGATAGCTGTTTCATCGGCAAATGTTGCCAGGAATGTGTCTGGAGTGATGGGAATGTCAGCAGTTAAGAGGATGTAGAGGACAGGACCCAGGACTTTTTATAACTACTGTGTCGATTTGTTTTTAATTTGGCACCAAAGTTACAGCAGTTAATTCCATGATGATCCTTAGAACTCGATCCGCCAATTAATTTTTTTTTTAGGCTCGATAAAAATAATTCCAAATCATTACTTATATGTTTTAATTATAAATAATAATGAAATTATTTTTTTTAATTATTTGACATTTCTAACATGATATATGAAATACTAATAGTGTACGCGTATAACAAGCGCGAACAGAGCCTTCTCTCTGTCAAGAATACTTAAATCCCGAAGAATCTCTAAAAATCTTGAACTAAGGTTGTACAATGCCATGATAAAGCCAGCTCTGATATACGGCTGCGATACCTGGGCTCCAACAGATAGTCTAGAAAGCAGAAGCGAGGGATTTGAACGGAAAGTCCTTCGTACAATTATAGGAGAAATCTGGGATCACAGTCTTAACACATGGGGAGAAAACTAACAATAAACTGCTTGCAGAGACTGTTCAGTCAATATCTCATGAAGACAAAGAGGTTAAAATGGGCAAAACATATGGTTCTAAGCTATTCATAAGGACGCCCCTACACTACAATGAATGCCAGTATAGTTGGCAAAAGACCATGGAGAAGCCCAAGAACCAGATGGATAGGCAGAATGGACAAAGATGCGAAAGAGCTGGAAAGCAGTAGCCCAAGGTAGGCAGTCGTGGTTCGGGCCGTCAAAGATCTACAAGGTCTGTAGATTCAACCGAAATTATATTCGTGCGAAATTAGATACCGCTGATATTTACTCGACGACATAGACCAGCAGTTCCCTAAGTGGTCACCGCGGTGGTACCTAAAAACAGTTTGGTAACCGATGCCATAGACGATCTATGAGCCATTGTTAACAAATAACCACACCTGCAAATATTTTACAAAATATAGGAAACTAACTTTAGTATATTGCCGTAATTCTCATCCAGTTCGTTTTATAAAAGAACTTCGATACTCCAATAATTCTAGTCATTTTCTATTGATTCAGCCGTTCCCAAACGTTTTTCACCATGGTTCCTTCTTGGACTAAAACAATTTCAGAGCACTCGTGTTGGGCTAAAAAAAAAATGATACTCGCTTGAGGCACCCAGTTTCGGAACCGCTTTGTTGATCTACCGTTGGTTTCAAAGATTTTAATTGAATACTTTAGCGCACTTGCTCAGCCTCCACTGACTCACTACCAGTGATACGGCGAGAGGGATGCGCTGGGATCTTTTGAGCTCTGCTCTACCCCTCACACGTGGGGGATAGTGTGGGCTCAGGGATCCTCAGGTCGATTTTGTAAATATTGTATATTAGAGTGTAAATGTGACTAGAGACTATATTATTTTATCATTATGTTATTTTATTTATTTATTTTTCATACAGATAGTTTGATTATGTTCATTTTGTTTATTCTTCTGTTTGTATATATTTTAAGAGTTTTTTTTTATTCATTTATTTAATTTTATTTTAGTATGTATGAGATCATTCATCATTATTACCTATTTACCACAACTGTGTGACAGATTATAATATCTATCAATAAATTAAAAAATAAAACTTAAAAAAAAAAAGATTGTATGGATGTATTGGCTTCTCAGCTTGCTGGATAGTTCCATTTTTCTAGATACAACATAATTTTTTTGATCCATTTTGTGTCGAATTTTCCTTCAAATATCCTTCAAAGTTCACTTTGTGTTTGAAATCGAATAAGGATTTATGTATTAATTGAAAGTAATGAGCTGACAGCGAACTATGTAGTTACTATTACAACTTTTATTCATGAATAATATTTTTTCTCTGTAAATTTATATTTTTCTTTGTTAATTTGGTAGTGCGATTTTATATCCTTCACCTTTCTATTATCTTAGTCATGAGTAAATTTATGAAGAATGTTTCTACCGATATAAGTGTGAAAATAATGGTTTGATTCAGATTACATTATGTTAGACGTTGCTCGTTGGGAAACTTCATGATTCGCGTGATTCTAATACAATGATGCTTGTTGAAATCACGTGGCACAAACCTGATCCAATCCACAATTCACAGTCATTCAAAATGATGTCTTGTTACATCTTGTTTAAGAATTTGACGAAGAATAAATATTAGATTCTATTATTTCAAATTTACAACTTCCCGACTTACAAATTACCTTTGTATTAATTAAAATACAAAATTAACATTATGAAAATCTATTTTTAAAAATTAGTTCATTTTTACTAATTGTTAATTTGTATCATTATTATTCACTTCATATGTTATTTCAGTTAATTTTATTATTATGTTCATTCGTTTTTTTACTTTATTTTAATATTTGATTAGTCGAATTATTAGTTTTATTGGTAGATATTAATTTATATCGTACTGTAGCTTATTAATTAAGTAAGTAGCTTCCACAGCGCCTTTATAAATCTATAGTTTAACTAATCAATTTCATTTATGTCTATTATTTCTATGTGTTATTTTGGCACCGACCGATAGATGTCATCTGGACTATATCGGATGTACTCTTCTGAATAAATAAAAAAACAAAAAAACAATGCCTTATGTATAATATATGTTCCACTAAGTCCCTTATCAATTATAAAATTGTTTCTACTCTCTTATTGTTTTATTTATTTAAAGACATCTAAATTTAAATATTATACTATTATACCCCTTAATAGCTATTAAATTTAAAAAATAAATACATTTATTTTATTTATTTGTTTTGACTGCACTTTTTACTTTTATGCCTTTGCATATTACGTATATTATATTTTAGGATTTTTTAAAATATAAAATGTTGACTAATTTTTTTTTTCCAAAAAAACTCACCCACATGTTATCTGATGTGGGATATATTATCTAACTTCCAGATTGCGGTTTTTTTCCTTCACCAAAGATAAGACCAGACAATGGTGACCCTGAACTTTAAAATAGTTTTGAGACGATTAAAATATTTATCTATTAATGAAGAAATAGGTTTCTTATTACCGTAGATTAGATATGACATATCAGAGTTAAAGTTAAATTAATTCCTTATTATGTTAGTAAGTAATTAATCTACTAATCAACTGCAATTAATTAAATTATTTATTGTAGGAGGATACTCCGGGTAGCGGTCTATAAAGCTATCAAAATAGTAAAAGAAAACTATTTATTGTTAACCAACATTTCACCCCACTTTCCATTCCTTCGTCAGGGCTGTCAGATTAGAATAAAGGTAACGACTCAGTGTTCTTCATCTTTATTACAATCTGACAAGTGAGGCGAAACATTATAATAAACTATAAATAGTTTTCATAATTATGAATTTTTTTCTTATATTCATTTCTTTTGTTAAATTTAACATATATTTTGCCTCTTTATCAATTATTATGGTTACATATATTTTCTTTCTCTAAACTTTATTTATCTTTCCATATTTCAATTTTTAAATTATTAATAACTAATATATTCATACTTCTTTGCTATAATATATTATATAACTTCATTTTTATTTTATTTCCTTAATTATGTTATTTTACCTACTTATTTAATTACCTGGGTATACATTTTATTTTCCACTTCTCTCATCACTTCATTTTATTAATTCCATTCTGTACAATTATTTACTTTATGTCATTCTGTTTATATTTTCTGTATTCATTGGTTGTTATCTTGTTCTATTCTTAGCCCTGATGAAGGCTAGAAACTCTAGCCGAAACGTTGGAACGATTAAATAAGTTACATCAACTTATTTGTGTTTCATTTTAACCGCATCCCCAACCATCTTCTCCTCGTACAATAAATAGTTTTATTTTACTATTTTGATACCTTTATTGACCTCCACTCGGATTATCTAACTACAATTTAAATTATTTATTATTATAATTATTACTTATTCATGTCGTTTTCCAATTTTGGATATTTTTTTAAATGTTATTCCATTTAACAAATACTCCTATTTAAGTCTTCTCTTCCCGTTTCAAAGGCGATATTAGAGGGTGGTCATATCGGATATAGCGGTTGGCCGAAAAGGATTCCCTTTTATTATTTTTGGTGTTAAAATCTCCTCTTGAGAGAGTGTCCCTTCCTGGTCATCCTCGGTGACCGACTTATTCTAACAATGGTGGAGGGTCAAGTTTGTTAATGAATGAAGTCTACCCCCAGGCCGAATTGGAACCGGCGCCGCCCGCAGTTCTCAGGCTGCTACTGCCCCTTTACAACCTGCGCTACGGACGGTCTTCCCTCTTTTTATTCGTCATATTCCCTTTCCTCAGTGCCCTCTTCAAATGCTGTATGATTTCATCAATTTTTACTACTTCTCCCAATATCAAACGCTCATATCCATGGATGGGGGTTAGAAATAAAAAAAAATACTTAACTCTATTTCACCATCATAACTTTATTTGTGAGCATCCTCATTGCTACAATCCTAGAACCGCCTGGAGCATTGCTGAATGCTGGAGAAATCTTTCTACCCCTGTCCTTCAGACGGTTTAACAAGTATCAATTGGAATGGATGTTCTTGCTCTTGCATTGATATGAATTACTGTTCCCTTTCATTTCGTATCCGTTTTTCTTTTTATAGATTCTTAAGAGTATTTTAAAAGTGCAATTAATAAATTTCAGTTCGGTACATAAAATTGTTTATTTTTCTGATAATGAATGTATATTTTACCCACATTCAGAGGTATAGATTTTGCGATTTATGTTAATTTTTATTAAACCCTCCTTTTATAAAAAAAATAGGGTTTCTTTCAGTCCGAATATTCAGGAATAAATCGAGGATTTTATATGATCTAATGACTTCATTATATAAGATCATATAAGAAAAAAATATATTAATTCTTTTTCTAATACACTAATTTATTTTCAGATTTAATTGTTCTAAAAATATATTTCTCTTATTCTGGATATTATTATTTGTGGAACTATTTTTTTTGTGTGTATTAATCATCTCGTTCTGTATTAATTAATCTGGATGATTAAAACGGCAGTTGTCTTAAGATAGTTATACATATTAGAGTTCTGGCAGTATCCAGATTCTTCGATTATGGCTTTAGCATTTGCGGCTGTAGCGCCCTGGTTTAAAAAAAATAATTAAAAATTTGGGAATTAGTGGGGAATTTCAATTACCAAAATTGATATTAGCTTTAAAACAGTCAACTTTTTTTTATTATTTAATTTAAAAACCTAAACCACATAATATAACAAATAATAAATACCTAAACAAATACAAGAAAAAATCAAAATGTATACGCTGAATGAGTTGGGACTCGGAGTATAATTATCGAAAGATAAACAGGACTTAACGTTCGTGTGTTGGGTACATGCTTATAATAACGTTTGAGAAAGTCCTGGTATACAAAGCTCATTGTGAGTACAAAAAAATCATGAAATGTGTCATTTTAAAAAAATGAAAGCGAAAATTTCAATACAAATCTCTTACATTGTCCTTAAAAAGTCAGTACAATGAACACCCAGTCTAAGTTAAAATTGAAAACTTGTGATAGATTTGTCATAAAGAAAGGTTTGAAGTATGCTTATTCGTATCTTCTTTAACTTATATTTGGAAAGGAGGCTTATAGAGTACAAGAGATTAAGTACTTATCGCATTATAAGCAAATATCGTATTGTAGATAAGTTTTTTAAAGAAATTCGATTTGAGGACTAGAAGTGAGTGAAAAGACAATATATATGCCCCATAATGTACAAGGCGCCGTCCTAAATATAGAAGGCTGGGCATCGAAACCCTTTACCGAATTTAACAATCTAGGAAGCCGGTTGAATATAATGGCCACGAATAGAGTTTGGATTTTTTTTTTACTTTATTCTAATTGACGATTTTTTTTCTGTATGATGTGAGTGAGTGCTCTTGGGAAATGTTACCTGCTGAACAGGTAGAGGCGATGTCCTCGCTCTTCAGTCGATACTGTGACCGGCCAAACCGGAATAGCGTCTTTCTTTTTTACTTATTGTCTCTGATTTTTTTTTTAATTGCAAGATTCACTAAAGGTTCTGCAGATTTCAGAAACGTTTAGGCATCAACTAAGAATAGATCACGGCATAACTATTTTCATTAGATAAGTCTAATCAGTATTATCTTTACACCATTAGCCCCCTAATTACTCCGACCTCTTGTAAATGTTAAACATATTAAAAAAAAAAACTATTTCTTACTTTTCAAATAATAAATAAAATTATTCATAGTCTGTCTTTGTAGACTGTAAGTTACCTTTTTTAAGTTAGATGATTCAAATATTTTTAACATAAATATTGGCAAAGCAGAAAATGATAATTATTCGTAGAAATATTGTATTAGTACATAACCTATAAATTCTCCTTTAATTTTAGAATTTTTATCAGATAAATATTAATGTAATTACCCAGACATATAATCTATTTATAAATATATGTTTGTTCTATGCTAAATAAAAATAAAATACTAAAATTAATTTACTAGATTTAAAACAACGTGTTTACACTCGTTTGCTAGAATTTTAAAATATAAAATCTTATGCTGGATCTACGCGTTCCCTACTTGCCGCAAATCCAAGACTTGTACTAATGCTTGGTAAAAAAAGGATGCGACAAACGTCGGTGTCTACATGCTTGTGTGTACTTGTGATTTTTATCGTATCTTACATTCGATTCACACTATTTTAATTATATAAAGGAACAAAATAAAGATTGGCAAAGTGAAAGTAAACTTAAATATCATCAAAGTAGCTTGTCGATGATAACAATTCATATAAATAGTATTACTTAGCCAATAAATTCAACCTTCCTTCTAAACTTAGAGATATAATATCTTCATAAAAATATATTCGTCCTGTGTTAAATCGAAAATAACCTGCTAAAGTTGATTAACATGGTTTAAAAGAAAATCATTTACACTGAACCGATAGAATTTTGAAATACATAATCTTAAAAAAATTAAAATCTGTACCACTACAACCCATAATTTAATTACCGAGACGTATAATTTATTTACAAATATATGTTTGTTCTATGCTAAATAAAAATAAAATACTAAAATTAATTTACTAGATTTAAAACAACGTGTTTACACTCGTTTGCTAGAATTTTAAAATATAAAATCTTATGAAGGGTCAGGGACTCATTACTTTGTAAGGAAATACTGTTACTATACCAACGGTTGTGCAAGGAGGTGATTTAGTCAGAATCACGGTCGACCGCCAGATTTTTACCCAATTAAGGGTACCCAATTTATGAGGCGTATATAATCTTAAACTAGAGTTAATTATTGTGTATGAAGTGCGCCTTCAACTTAAGCCCAGGCGCACCTTCACTTTTGGTTGACTGCATATTGTAATGAAAATAAAACATTATTAACAGTAAGAGAATATAGTATGTATTATGTATAAGTTACAGGTGGTGTAGGAGGTGACCGAAACAAAACATTTATTGTTAGAAAGTGTTAATTAATTTTGACCATGCGTCTAGAAAAAGCCGAGTAGGTAGCCAATTGATGATGATGATGGATGTTGTGAACTATATCGAGTGATGTGGACTTACTTCATGCTTCGGTTATCCTTTTTTCATTCCTCGATTTCTTCCCTGCTCCTCTGTTCCGGGAAGCACTTCAGAGTCTCTCTACTCACTCATTTTTCCACTAATGAAAGGAAGAGAGAAAATTACTGCTGGTAGCAAAAGAAGATGGTTCTCTCATCCACAAGTCTCTTTTTCTCTCCACACAGGGCGCTAGTAGTTCCTACATTATGAAAGCCCTCCAATCCAGACTTTTGGTTCCCGAAACATATTGAATCCGAAGAGGGGTATTCTTTAATTAATTAAAACATGAAGAGCACAAATATTTATATGCTGGCAGTTTAAAACATTGAGTGCTAACTGAACACACAGGTTTGCGCCATTTAGGTCGTCCTTAGCTCAGGTGGCTGAGGGGCAGGTCCTAGGAAACCGAGAACTGCGGGGAGCTGGTTTGAATTCGACTTTTTTCATTCCTGTGGTGGTCTCACGAACTGAAAACTTGACTCCCCAATACAGTTAGAATATGTTACCTCGGTATATAAAAAATGACCAGGAAGGGGATCATAAAAATAATAATAAATTTGATTTTTTAATAAAAAAAAAAGCCTCTTGATTTGTGCTCAATTTGTACCAAATAATCCATCCACACACTTGTCATAGTTTCCCTAATGTGTAAAGATTTTGTTTCCATTCTTTAGGTTTGTTCATAGCAGTGTTGATTTATATATAACTTTTTCTTTTTTGAGTTATTTTTAACATGAATATGAAAATAACCTGGTATCTTCATGCACCATCTTGTTTTAAAATACTGAATTGTAGTAAAGTACTGCTTTTAATTTTACTATCTTGACAATAATCGCGTAATCTAGTGCCGTTTTACTCAATATTTTATTGCTGTTATCTAGAGTATATTTTAAACGCTCGTAAAATTCGAATTTTATGTACATTCAAGATTTGATTAATTTTACATCTCTGATTGATTTGAAAGAGTTTAAAAATAGATTTTCGGTTAGTTGTTATAATAACTTATGCTTATTTATTTTAGAATTAATGTTGGCCAGATATAATTTTATTTACAGAGGAATTCTATATGAAAACATCATCTGGTTACTTAAATTGCAGAAGTAATTAATATCCATATTACTTTATTTCGTGCCTTTATTTTTCTATATTTACCTCTACAAATCAGTTTTACTCTTGGATTTTAACAATGATGCAATTCATTACGTTATGTATACGTTCCTTTACAAGCTTGTTTACCTCCTTTACTATTAATTTTTATATTATTATTATTATAAAATTCCTTATCATTTATGATTTACTGTAGGATTTATTTCTCATGTTTTTTTTTTGTTTTTGTTTACTTTCACTAACCTATATAAGGAGTATACAGTAAGAGAAAATATTGCGATTGTAAAATCTTCCGATATAGAGTTTTAGACGGAAATATATATTTTGAGAATCCAAAACACAGAGTAAAGCAAAATGGTCTATGCATGGGTGGTCGTTACAGCCTAGCTGATATACGATAGGTCGTACGTAATTGAAATTAAATATTTAAGGCATGTATACATCTGGGTTGAGACTGTAAATATTTCGATAAAATTAACTGACCGGAAGTATTACTTTATTGAATCGATTTTTAACATTATTTCGATTTTCTCAAAAATGGGTCAAACAATTTTGATTAAACTCGGCTTGTCAATGTATAATTAAATTTTCTTTAATATCAGCTAGTTCTCATCCTCATTAAAATAGTCTGACAGGGCTTAAATGACGAATCGTTAAAACATCTTCCTCTAAAGTACCTTTTATTTTGTTTATTTGAAATAAATAAACAGTTCTCATTGTTAATAATAATAAACAATGGATAAATACAAAATATTAAAGAATTTTATGAATAACTGAAGGAGGAAAAAGGAAAAAATGGAAGCAGCCGATTCGAACGAAAGAGGCGATATCACCCTATCTTTACCGATTGCTTTACGCCTTCGTTATATTTTGTTAAACTGTTCTATTCTTGTAAGGAACCAAATTTATATCCGTTATTCACACCTCCAGAAACCAGAGAACAGAAAAAAAAAAAACAGAATTTTTCAACCAAAAAAAATTTTGGTTTTAGATTTTTTTTTTTCAAATATCACAAAAACTAACGATAACTTCAACAAATTAATTCAAATTAAATAGGTTTTTTTTCTATTTTGTACCTTTATTGACTGCCACCTGGACTATCTTCATACAAAATAATGGGATGTATAAAAAAAAAAAATGACCGTTTTTCAAAAAAATATTTGTATTATTATTTATTTAGCCAACTGCTAGCCAATTGCTCGATCCCACGCTGATACCATTCTTTGGAGTGGCTGTCAAAGAACTCTTCGACCGCAATTTCAACTTTCACAAAATTATCAATTTTTTTCCCATGAAGGAAATGGGCTATGGGTCGAAACAAGTAGTAATCCGATGGTGCGAGGTCTGCACTACATGGTGGATGAGGCAGGAGTTCGAACCCATGAACTTCTTTAAACTTTTCTTTGGTTCGACGGGAAGTGTGGGACTGATTGCTGAGGAGTAAGTTCGCGAAGGACCAGTCTACTGCTCTTTTTCACCTTCCCCATGGAGAGTAGATGGCGACTAACATTATCTTTTAACTCACCACACTTCCTGGCAAGTTCACGAGTACTTGTGGACGGATTTGATCGTATCTTCCTGCAGAACCTCATCCATATCCATTAATGGCCACCTAGAGCCTTTCTTCCTTTCCAAAGTCGTTTTTCCTCTGCTAAATTATTCAAGCCAACGCCGCGCAGTGCCTTGGTCAAGGACACCTTCTCCTTCAAATTTAATAATTTCATGAGTTGCTTCACTAGCTGTGAAATTTTTTTCTATAAATGCCTTAAAACTACGAGAATTTCTTAGGACACTGTCATGTTTTTTCTTTAAACAAATAACTTAACTGAGGTTTTTTTTTTTTTTTTAAAGAAGTCGAATAGGATTAAACATGCTTAGAGAATGCTCTAAAGGGATTATTAAGTATTGGTAAGTATTAAATAGGATTAAAATATTTACAGTCCTTTGAAATCTTGAATTTGATAAAACGGTAACTTTTTTTTATACACCTCATTAAAATGATTTAAATTTGTTTCCTTTTTATTTTATTATTATTATTATCATTTTTACAGTTAATACCAACAATTGGTGGCTTATGATATTCACTTAAAGGTCATTTGCTTAGATAATTTTAAGTTTTAATTCATTATTATTACAGATGTTTTATTATTTCATTATTTTTATGTTTCAAAATTTTTATATCTTACCCTTAGGCACTAAAGCCCATTTTCAATGTCTTTTATATTATTCCAAAGGAACATGTCCCTGTATAAGTAAAGAATATTATTATTAATCCGACTTTGAAGTTTTTGTTTCTGCTCAGACGACTCGAACTTAAAGTTGTTGAATGCCTTTAGAATTCAAAAGTTGACCTGCTCTTTTGAAATACCCCGAGCTTTCGTTGACTGATTGGGTTTTAGAAGGAGGGAATTAACATTCTCTTCAGGTTTAACTATGACCTGCCTCAAGCCTGTATAAAAAGGAACTACCTGATCTTCCTCAACTCAGGTCTGAGCCATATTTTAGACTGAACTTCAATCAGAAACTGAGAGCAGTTCATAAACATACCATGTGATCATCATATTGCACGATCATTTCTATCGGATATAATAGTTTTTATATTCTCTTACCTTTATGCGGTATATATAGTTAGGAAAATTATTGTGATACTGAAAAATTTCGAATTCCAGTTTTCGATGAAAATATACTTTTTGAGGTTCTTGCGAAATGGTCAGTTGAAAAGCCTTGGTCAAAAACGAAAAGTCGTAAAAAACTGAAATTATATATATAGAAAATGTGTGTTCTTGAGGTGTTTCAGCAACCTTTTCGTTTAAATCGGCTTACTGGAAGTGTCAATTTATAGAATCGACTTTTCACATTTGTTTTTCGATTTTTATAAAAAACTATTCTAACGATTTCGATTAATCACGATTTATATATGTACAATTAAGTGATCTTTAATATCAGCTTATTAAGCTTTGGATAGTTTTAAATAATAAAAACTGTATAAATATTAACTATGAAAGAATTTGATAATTAACTGAAGGAGAAAAATGAAGAAATAAACATTTCTGAGGCTGGAAAATCGGAGACAGCCGAGCATATCCGATCCCTCCCGATCACAGTTTTGTAGTTTTGTTAAACTCTACCACTCTTAGCTGGAACGAAGTTGATATTTGTCATTGCAACAGAAAGATAAAAAATTTAATCTTGTGGATGTTCTGATGAGGGAAGTGAAAGTTGTGTGCATCGTTCCAGATTTATTGTTATTTTATTCTAATTCAAAATATTTTAATCCAAATATCAATAGCTCTCCACAGAATATAATATGTTCGAACAGTCCTGTTTAATTACTAACTGAACAATTAAAAAAAAATATTATGCCTTTAGTTTCCAAAACCAAATTATTTTTCTACAAATTTAATGCTAAAAATGACATTTTGAATCAAAAATGATTTTGTTAATGTGAAATTAGAGGTTTTTTGTATATATATAAAATATATAAGGGGCAGACAACGACCTACCGTAGTGCACGAATCGCGTGAAATCGTGCAAAAAGATCCCAAAAATTCCGTGATTGTGAACTTCCCTAACACCTCCGATCACAATTATGTAAAAATATAATCCCAAAAATGCGTAACATTGTCTCCATGGTGTTGGCTACGAATGGTAAAAATCATAGGGAACATTGAAAGGCGAAGATTCCACTGTGACGAGGTGGCTAACACAGCCGCAGCCATCGTGTAAACTATGACATTTGCTTTCTTACTATCACAATTTGCACGTGGTAGTACAATCACGTATCCGCGCATGCTCGACAGCTATCTATCTCATGTAGAAATAGTGAACTTTTGATAGTTATAATTTCATAATATCAACCTTATGAGTGACTCCTGCTACTTCATTCTCTCCTATTGCAGTATAAAAATGTCTGCAAGAATTGACTTAAGAAGTGGTTGTTCTTTTTTAATTATTATTATTTTGGAACTAATATTTTCTGCTTTAAGCTATAAGGCATACATTAAGAAGGAATGCTTGATCATTATTAATAAAATGTTAATACAATAATTTTACAATAAGTTAATTTAATAATACTATAAGTTTCACTTCTGTCAAAATATTTGTGATAGTAAGTATATACAACAAATAACCGTTTGATCGTTTATTTGATATTGATATTAATTTACCATGTTGAACTTTTAGCGAGGTTAACTTCATTGTCAGCGTTAAAACAAACACTGTCATACTTTCTTACTGTTAGTGTACAACGTCATTCATAAAGGAGTAGTTCAGTAATAAGTTTTCAACATTGCGTAAATACTATAATGAAAAAATCATATTGTAAAATTAAGGAGGAAAGTTGTAGAACGCAAAAAAAAAAAAAAAGTTCATATTAATTCATTAATAACCATACTATCCAATTTGAAAAATTTTCCACTTAACATTCCTTATTTGTAGAGGACATTTCCTTGAAGAAATTCAAATGGTTGGAAATATTATAAGGAATCTTAAATTATCGCATTGAGTAGAGTAAAATTTACCTTATTAATTATTTGAATGTTTGAAATATTGAACTTTATTTTGAGTTTCTTGAATAAAGAAAATCAGGATGTTATTTTTAACTATATTATTGTTTACTTAATCAATTTATTGAATTCCGCTGCTGTTTGATTGATTGATAAAAAATATTGTTTTTTTAATATTTATGGCCCAGATTAAAAATAATAATAAATTTCTCTTATATTTTTAACAGTAAATTATCGACATTTTTGCCAAGAATTTCCATAGTCCGTCGTCTTTTATTCTAGTATTGGAACAGCAAAACATTGATATATGTTAGATGACCAGATTTCTATTCGGTGGAATTACGGAAATAGATACTTTAACAATTGTTATATTAAAGTGAAAAATAAAGAAAAGATTCCTTTTAACTGCTTTGTTTTTCTTGGAACAGTACTTTATTTAATTTAGTTAGCCTTGGATCTTTTCATGTGTTACTACGTTACCCTGAAAAATTTTAAAGGTAAAAACTTAACCAGAACTTTCCGTGTTAATTCATATTTTCGTTAATTTTTCCTTCTTTTTTTTTTTTAATAAATAACAAGTTCTAATTATTGAAAAATGCTTTTTAATATTTAATATTTAATAAAATACTCCCTATCGGTTGAAAATTAAAAGAAAATGCAGTTAATGATTGACTTGGGAATTCTAAATCAAATTTCATCTTTCTCTTTTTTTGTTTGTATAAAAAAAAAAAAAAACAGAAAAATGAAGTAATTTTCATTCTATACAATTCGTTCAATATATTTCAATGGTATTTATTTTTACAAACTTCATTATACAAATTTATAATTTTTTAGTTTAGTTTCACTGATGAATTGAAGAGGAAGCACTGAATTGAAGTAGAGATTAAAGTGCTAGCACAAATATAAAGACTTGAAATTTATTTTTATTTCCTGCTTACTAATATTGAATATAATAATACAATCTTAACAGTTATATATTTTTTAAAATGGGGATTGGTATCCCCCTTAGTTATTTTTATTATTAAAATGAAAAATATAAAAAATTTCATTCCTTTCGATTTGTTCAGTATATTTTAGTAGCATTACTTTTTTTATTTTACAATATTCATTTTATTTTATATTTGATATAAACTAAAACGTATATAAGTTAGTACAAAAGTTATTACACAATGACATATTTATATAAAACTTGCGTACTATATTCTAAAGAATATTTTTAATTTTTCAATGAAAAATTACTTCAATTAAATACTAAAGTAAATATAGTACTTTTACTATAGTTTTATTAGATTATGTTTGAAATTAGTTTGCTTATCAAACATTTAAATTTTCATTTTATTTAATTAAATTTAAACCTATTACCATTTCAAATCTATTACCTTCCTTGTCACTTTTTAAATATATTTTTTAAAGTAGGGTTCATTGGAACTAAAACAGAATGTATCTTTTGATCACCCGAGTAATTAAGTTCCCTTTTGTTCGTAAATTCAACAACCCTGTTTACATGTTCCTCCTTTTAGATGTCTTAGCTATAAGTTACACAAACAAACTAAAGATATATCTTTGCTATAAAAAAATTAGGATTATGAAGACCTCCTTTGTTATCAGTTTCTGATATTTTTCTGGTTTCTGTTAGTACATTAATAAATAAACATGCAGATTATTGAACGCTAAATAGTCTTGTATTGACTACATTTAATACAATAACTTTAAAAATAATAAAAATTTGCAACTTTATAAATTTAGCAATGAACTGTGATTTTTTATTGATAAGATCCATAAATGTATTGTTATTTTAAGAGGTTCATTATTAACAGAAATTTGATAAAAGATATCAATGTACATGGTCTATGTGGTAAAATATATTAAGTAAAGACTATGACCATAATCAGATATTTTTACAGTTTTATTAATACTGTCTTAAATATTTTATTGAAATCAGCAACAAGTTCAATTTAAATTAATATCAATACAATTTTTTTGATATTTTGGTTAAAACTTTTTATTTATTTATTTTTTTTTGTGATATAAAATGTAGATTTTATATCTTATAAAGCGAGACTTTTATGACTCAAATATGTGAAGTGAAAATGTGTTATTTGTAAACTGATTGTATTTTTTTTTTTTGCTTGCATCTCAAGGAAGCATAATTAATTGGTAAGAGTTTGTTCATTAATTTTTCAATTTTTTTTATATTAATAATAATAGCAAATAGTCTATGAGGAAAACTTAATTGTTAAATTTTGTTTAAAAAAATGTTTAATTTTCGTTGATTTTAAGATTATTAATTTTAAAATATTTCATATTTTCCTTTTTTTTAATGAATTATAAGTTATAATTTTTTTTTTTAATGTTTCTTAAAAGCTTGCATATCAAGAATACATAATGAAGTGGTTATAGTTTGTTAATTATTTTTTCAATTTTTTAAAAATAATAATAGCAAATTGTTTATGAGAAGATACTTCATTTTTACTCAAATGTTAAATCCTGTTTCATAGATGTTTATAACATTTGTTCTGCTAATATTTTTACTCAAATTACAAAATGAGGAGTTTTCTATCAAAAGTTAATTTATCAACGTCTCAAAAGTAATAGTTTTTTGACAGATATGAATTCTGCAAACTAAAATTTGTTCAATTTATTTCAAAATTTCATTTTTCTCTTCTCGAGTAGGTTTCTAGGTGTTACAGATCAACATTTTAAAAAAATAAATAAAAAATTGACTTCCTAAATATGATACTCCCCTCCCATATTAATTTTCCAATATTGAATATATTGCATTTTCATAGAAAATTCCTCATATATTTATTTAAATTAATATATTCTTAATTATATTATGTTACTTCTTTAAAATTGGATATTTGAGATGTTAATTGGTGATGAATATCACTTTTGTTATAATCATATTAAGGGTAAGTGTGGTTAGTTTTAGTTCAGTTTAACTTTTTACTTCTATTCAATGTTTACTTAAGAATTTAATAAACTCCCAGGCATCTTACAGAATTTTGAATTCTACACGATTGTGACATTTTTAATAAATAATATGTTCCTAAGCTATTTGTATTTCTATAGTTTAATATTATTTATCTTTTTATGTGCAGAGAGTATACTATCTTTCACTGGAATATTACATGGGTCGATCTCTTACCAATACAATGATAAACTTAGGAGTCCAAGGGATAGTTGATGAAGCATTGTATCAGGTATGATTCTTATTATTTCAGTATATCCCTTGTTATTATTTCTTTTATTATTATGTGCAATAATAATAAAACTGCTTATTTTAATATAATTTTAGATGGGATTGGATATTGAAGAACTAGAAAGTTTAGAAGAAGATGCAGGTCTCGGTAACGGTGGACTTGGAAGACTTGCTGCATGTTTCTTAGACAGTATGGCCACTCTTGGATTGGCAGCAGTTGGCTACGGAATCAGATATGAATATGGAATATTTGCTCAAAAAATTGTTAATGGAGAACAGGTATGGTCTTGATAAAATATATTAGAATGTTATTATTAGCCTATTTTGATCCTTTAAGTTTTTTCTTATCAGTATAAGTCATCTCCAATTCCCTGCTGCCATGCTTGGAAATCATTTTCATAATAATATCACTAAAAATATATCTAAATGTACCAAGTGTTTTCATAAAATTAGTTCACACTTATAAAAAGTTTGTGTATTCAGAATGCATGAAGTTGTCATCACATATTGATGGAGTCTTATATCTTATAATGTTAAGAATTATAAACTTCTGAATTATCTTACTCTAAGATTGTATAAGAGATCAGCAAATATGTTAACTTGTTTTTTCTCACAACTTTTTTATTCTGATTCAGGTTGAGGAACCTGATGATTGGCTGAGGTTTGGAAACCCATGGGAGAAAGCCAGGCCGGAGTATACTATCCCTGTCAACTTCTATGGCCATGTAATAGATACCCCTGAAGGAAAAAAAAAATGGGTGAACACTCAGGTATAGTTTAGTTAAATCAGTTATTATATTTAAGTAATAATTAACAATGTACCCTGTGTGTGAACCTTGAAGAGTGTCGTAATGATTTTTGTGTTCCTTTTCTAGATTGTGCTTGCATTGCCTTATGATTCTCCCGTGCCCGGTTATCAAAACAACACTGTTAATACTTTACGGCTCTGGTCTGCTAAATCGCCAATAGAATTTAACCTAAAATTTTGTGAGTAGCTCGTTCTGAATCAATTAACTCTTAGTACATAACAATAGTTCATAAGATTAAAACTGTTTACTTTTACCTGTTTACAATGAATTTTGCTTTCATAATATGCACTTAGCCATTCATATTGTATCAAGAGAGACTAATGAGATCTCTCAGAAGGTGCCTGTTCTATCAATTGCAGTGTTAAAAATGTAAGAAGATAGGTAGGAACGTGATAGAAGATAAGATAGAGAAGCTTGGATAGACAAAGGGTAACCGAAAGGCCACCATTCTTTTGAAATATAAAGAATAAGGTTATGCTTGGACATCAGTCTACAGACCTAGCAGGCAACAAGCCTTAGAGGAACCAATCCTCAGATCTTGTTGGAGTTAGGGAAGGATGTTGAAGTTACAACTCAATAACTCAAGGTGTTTCTTCAACAGCATTACTCCTAAAATACTTGTTGACCTAGTAATAACATCCTTGTAGAGATTCAAAGAAAATTTAATTTTACATTCGTCAGGATTGAATCTTATACAGTTCCAGTTAACATTGATATCGAAAACTCAATAAAATGAGGTTAAAGTAAAACTAGTTTACTTTGAATTATTGAATTTTAGTTATCAATTTATTGAAAATTGTTTTTGAGTTTTCTATGAGGTATATATAAGGATCAGAAATTGTTAATTGATTTATCTGAAACAAGTAAATCAATTAACAATTTCTGATCCCAACACAATTTGAAAGTGTAAGGAACTCACTAACAATGACAGTTCAGACTTTGTATTTTTGGAAGAGTGGAAATATGCAGTAACCTATCTTTTTTAACAAATCTAAGAAATAAGATTCAGGAAAATATCAAGTTATAAAATCTGCCAACCCTCCAAATTCTATTTATAGGGTCTGAGAGTTTATTCTTTCCTAATTTGTATTTCGAGTTATAGTCTCCTATTCGAGTGAAGTAGTCAACTGCAGCTATAAATGCTTTTGCTCGGAATATTGAGTTTTGCGACTGATTAGTTTCAAGTTATAGAGTTTTGAGTGTAAATACTACAAAGGAGCCTTGATTGAGAACATTTTGAGCTTATCAAGAGGTACAAAAAGCTATTGACCTGTTTTGTACCCTCCCTCCTCCCCCAGGCAGACTCTTATTTCAGCTTAATATGTAGGACAGTTATATTTATAGGAATAATACTAGAGATCTTCCAAATAAATCAGTTCATTAATAACTTTTTAAATTAATATGCTATTAAAATGTTTATAATATAATTTATATTATTAAAAGATGCCTTATTAACTATAACTATTGGCTTAGTATCTTCTTGACATTATTTTATGCAAATTCCAGTTAACAATGGAGATTATATTCAAGCTGTTCTGGATAGAAATTTGGCTGAAAATATTTCAAGAGTACTCTATCCAAACGATAATTTCTTTGAAGGAAAAGAACTTCGTCTTAAACAAGAATACTTCATGTGCGCAGCATCATTGCAGGTATTGTTCTACATTATATAACATTTCTTTTCAGACGATTCATTTTTATGAAAATATTATTTTCAATTGATTTTTTATTTTTAATTTTTAAACATCAAATAATTGTTTCTTTTTTTCTTCTTCTCTCCTAGGACATTATAAGAAGATTCAAAGTTTCTCGAAAGATGAAAAATCACCCAATTGACTTATCTTTGCTTCCTGAGAAAGTAGCCATCCAGCTTAATGACACTCACCCCTCTCTAGCTATACCGGAACTTATGAGGATACTTGTTGATGAAGAGGGTTTAGAGTGGGAAGAGGTGATTTCGCTTCTCTATATAATTTTAATTTAAGATACTTATGATATGGCTATTGGTATATTCATTAACATACATAAAATTTAATTTATGTTCCTAGTATTTCAAATTTTTTGGTTTTTACAAAAAATTACTTTGTTAGTTAATAATTCTAAGGAATTTTAAGTTTTTATATCATGAAACACCTACATTCTATTACATTTAGAAGTTACTAAAACAAAACTTCATCTAGCTATTGAATATATAAAAATAGCTGATGTTTATCTAAAAGAGTGATTTTCAATGGCTATAAACTTATGTGATATGGTCTTCGTTACACAAATTTCAAAGTTCTTCAGAATTGGAACATTAATTGTTGATCATATGTAATAGATGGTAGAAAGATAGTATGAGTGGCGGTCAATAAAGGTTCAAAATAGTAAACAAAAAAAATGTTTATTGGTAACCAACGTTTCAAAACTATTCATTACTCTAGTCCTCTATTTACAGTTCCATCAATTATTACTGTGCCTACTATTAATTAGTTTCGTATTCATCTATATTTATATTTTCTTAACTTAATTAGTTTCTTTCTCTTTTATAAATTTTTAATATAACTTTTTACTCTCTTTCTATTTATAATATAATTGTGAGAGATAGTTGACCGTGGATGACTTATATGAGGAAAAGATGGTTGGGGGTGCGGTCAAAATAAAACACAAATAAGTTGATGTAACTTATTTAATCGTGCCAACGTTTTGGCTAGAGTTTCTAGCCTTCATCAGGACTAAGAACAGAACAAGATAACAACCAATGAATACAGAAAATAAAAAAACAAAACATAAACAGAATGACACAAAGTGAATAATTTTACAAAATGGAATTAATAAAAATAAAGTGATGAGAGAAATGGAAAATAAAATGTATACATAGGTAATTGAATAAGTAGGTAAAATAACATAATTAAGGAAATAAAATAAAAATGAAGTTATTTAATGCAAAGAAATATGAATATATTAGTTATTAATAATTTAAAAATTAAAATATGGAAAGAAAATTAAAATTGAGAGAAAGAAAATATATGTAACCATAATAATTGATAAAAAGGCAAAATATAAGTAAAGTTTAACAAAAGAAATGATTAGAAAACAAATATTTTGAAAACAACAATAATAATATATGGTGAACATAACTAATAACGTGGGTAAGGAAAATTGAGAAAAGAAGGGGTGGAAAAATAAAGATAGGGAAAAAATAAAATAAAACGAGCCTGTTAGCTGGAAATCTAACTGCCAAGTGGTATTCTGCGCCTAGAACAACCAAACTCCGAATTAAATACATTACAAGAATGACTAAGTGTTTTTAAGAGGAAACGTTAGGAGTGGGTAAAAAATAAAAAGTAAAAAAGTAGAATATATTTAGAGGAAGAAAGCGTGTGTTATAATTGTTTTGTCATATGTTACAATGTTTGTATATTTTTCTCATTTAGCCCTGACTAAACTCTGCGATGTGGACAGAAACGTTGGTTGCCAATAAATATTTTTTTTTTTTACTAGTTTATACCTTTATTGACCGGACTATCTTGCTACAGTAAAATTTTATAGCTAATGATTTCAAGTTTTAACATTACTAGAGCTGATGAATATCCTTTTAAAATTATTCAATGATATTGAAAAAAATTCCCTCTGAAGATATGCCCGTTTATGCTTTGTTAAAAAGATATTCATGTCTAAAGATTTTCATTGTTATAATAAATAAATTAATATGAGTTCCAACCAATTTATTATTGAAATGTAAAGATTAACATTCATATTAAATTTTGTTCAAAGTGATTACTTTAAGGCAAGTTCGGCATCTTTTTTCCAAAGCAGGAATTGCGAAATGGTACTGATCATGTGCTATTGTTTTCCAAGTTTTAATTATCCAACATTTCCCCAGATTTGCATAGACTTTTTTTTAATGTCATTCCAACCAAAAAATTCAGTAGTTTTAGATCTGGAGCGTGTGACAATAACACAAATCCAGTGCCGTTCGACCACTGCTGCACAATTTAAGTTAGATAAAATTTAAGTTTGTGTTCTGTTTAAACTTTTCTTTAAATTAATTAAAGTTTACTTTTTAGGCTTGGGAGATAACAGTTAAAGTTTGTGCTTACACAAATCATACCGTTCTCCCGGAGGCATTAGAACGATGGCCCGTTTCATTATTGGAAAGCATCCTTCCGAGGCATCTGCAAATCATATATCAGATTAATCATCTTCACTTGCAAGTAATTATTTATTTTATTTTTATTTAAAATTATAATTTTAACAGTTTAAATAAAAATCTATAATAATTTATGAATCTCAAATTACATTTAATTGATTTGATCGATAGTGAGAGTACTTAATGTGATTATTTATCAACAAAATAAATTTTATTTTGAATTGGCCAATTCACACAAACTATTCCAAAGATAGTATTTTAAATTGGGATTATTTTATCTTATATGGTCGTCACAGTTGCCATAGTGTAACCCCCAGTCTATTGTACAATTTTTGAAATAAAAAAGAAAAAACCTCTTTTTTTAAGATGTGCCATTATTAAAGCGAAGCAGCGATACTGATAATTTATATTATCTGGCTTTTCTAATGGATACATAAAATTTTTGTTCAGATTATAAAGGTACATCAGTTTATCCTGCTACCATTAAGATATGGCTAATTATTTATAAGGAACGGTAATAATTAATTTTAACTTTAAATTCCCTTTCAAAAAGTTCGACAACTGTGTAGCATATTACATATTTTTAAAACACTAAATTTTCTTTTAATTTATTGAAGCTCATATATGTATATATTATTGAAATTTAATTAATTATATTGCTCTTTTAAAGGATGTATTAAAAAAATATCCTGGAGACTTGGACAGAATGAGGAGAATGTCTTGTGTTGAGGAAGACGGAGAGAAGAGAGTAAACATGGCTCATCTCTCTATCATTGGTTCGCATGCAATCAATGGAGTTGCCCGATTGCATTCAGAAATTCTCATACAGGATGTGTTAGTATTTAAAAAATAATTTAATAAATAACTAAATCTGGTATCGTAATTACTGAATAGTTTTTTTTTTCTTCTAGATTCAAAGATTTTTATGATATTTGGCCTGAAAGATTTCAAAATAAAACTAACGGTATTACTCCCAGAAGATGGCTCCTCATGTGCAATCCATCACTTTCTCATTGCATATCTGAGGTAATTAAGCGTAAAAGTATTAGATTATTCATTTTTTTCAATCATTTTTAAGTGAAAGTAAAAAAAAAAAAAAAGCATTAAATAATTTTAATATATAGATAAGTATTTTAATGACTGTGAATGAGTAAAGGTATTAATTAATTACAAACAAGTTTATTGTGGTTGTTTGTTTTTTTAGTTGGATTATTTTATATTATTAAATATAAATAAAAAAGACTAAGAAAAAAATCTTATGAACTACATTAATCCCACAATTTTTAAATATAAAATTATATACTAATAATAATAAAAACATCACAGTTTTATTCTGATACAGCAAGCAGTTATTGTCTTAGCAGCTAAAATTGTAAGGAAAGTTATGTGAGTGGGCACGCATGGTATTTTTTATTACAAATTATTTTTACAAACGATGTTCCTACCAACGGGTCACTTGTAGATTGGATGTTATTTTTGAAAGAGGAGCATAAATTATTCAAGTTTAGAATATATATTTTATATGTTTTATATTATTTTCAGAAAATTGGTGAAGAATGGACAGTACATTTGGATAAACTAGCCGAGTTGAAAAGTCTAGTTAAAAACCGTCAATTCCAAGATGAAATTATTAAAGTAAAACAAGGTAACAAGAGAATCCTCGCTCAACTCTTAGAATCAGAATATGGTGTTAAGATAAATCCTGCTTCATTATTTGACATACATGTAAATCTTTTTATTTTATTAAGTAAATAATGAATTCATTTGACCAATTTTAATGTTTAGTGATTGTTTTATATGTTTTAGGTAAAACGGATTCATGAATATAAACGGCAATTATTAAACTGCTTGCATATAATTACTCTATACAATAGGATTAGGAAGAACCCAAAGGGAAAGTTTGTTCCAAGGACAATTATGATTGGAGGCAAGGTAAGTCACATCTCATTTATAATATTTTTTTCATTTAATGATATTTTTTTTCCTTTCTGAAATCCCCTACTATACTTCAAATACCAAATCATGAATATTCATGATCTATAAACTATACAGTATATAATATTGTATTATAAATATATGGTTATACAGGGAAAAAGTTGTTTGAAATTTAGGGCCTTTTGGTAGATATAGAGTATTTGCCTACTGAATAACATCCCTCCAACGATTATAGAAAAAAAGTTAAAAAAAAATTAAATTATACCATTATAAAATAAAACAACCCATTGTACACACTGATTTTTAATTTTTTTACAGTATTGATGACATGTTTTTTTATGTATTTGACCACTACCAATATCGATTTTTTTTTCTGATTTCCTTTATCTATACAGGATTTTCTAATATTGCAAAATAATAATTATAAATAATAAAATAATAATTATAAATTATTCTTAATGATTATTATTGATTATTTTAGGCAGCACCAGGATACCACATGGCTAAAAAGATAATCAAACTGATATGCAGTGTAGGTGCTGTTGTTAATGCTGATCCTTTGGTTGGTGACAAATTGAAAGTTATATATTTGGAAAATTACCGAGTAACTTTAGCTGAAAAGATAATACCAGCTGCTGATTTGAGCGAACAGATTAGTACCGCTGGAACTGAAGCATCTGGCACTGGCAATATGAAGTTTATGGTACGTATTTGTTTTAACTTTCTTTGCAATATGTAAAGAAGAAAATATATTAGTATTGAATTCTTCGGTTTAATAGTTGAATGGTGCTCTTACAATTGGAACTATGGATGGTGCCAATGTTGAAATGGCCGAAGAAATGGGAGAGGAAAATATATTTATTTTCGGAATGAGAGTGCATGAAGTTGAAGAACTGAAGAAAAAAGGCTATGATGCCATGAGTTATTATCAAAATAACCCAGAATTGAAAGATGTCATCGACATGATACGGGATGGATACTTCTCACCGTATAATCCATCTGAGTTCCATGATATTGTTGATGTTCTTCTCAAATATGACAGGTAATTTATTTTAATAAGTGCACGTAATTAAAAATAAATATATTTGTAAGTAAGCAGATTCTTTTGTTATTTCATCTGTTCACTGGAACATATATCATTAGTCTTCTCGACATCTATATTTTATTATGTGAAACCACTAGTCATTAAAACTGTTTTCTTTAATACCCTTCAATTTTAGTTATGCCAATAGAAAAATTCCTGATTACAATCAGGTACATACCCTTCTCTCCTTCAAAGAGAAGCCAAAAAGAGGGCAATTGACCAGGCTCAGTTTGAAGTAGACTTAAATAGGGATATTCTTCTTTTATTTTATTTTATTACCTAAGAAACTGTTCACTTAACCGCAAATATGAACTGAATGTTGAGTGTTGTAAATGCTGTTTCCAATAATTTGGTTCATCATTATGGAAATCCAATTGAGTCGTCAAAAAAATTGTTTGCAAAGTTGTAATAACTCAACAACTATAATGTAAACAGACAGAACGCTTCATTCTCAATATCTTGTTCATGGTATAAAAATTCATTGTTGATATTGGATAATCCATCATTTTTGCTTTTTTGTAGGTTCTATTTACTTGCTGACTATGAAGACTTCATTAAGTGTCAAGAAAAAGTAAACGAAACTTACCTGGTAAGTACAATTACTTTCTATAAAACAAAATATTTTCTATTTTTTTTTTTTTTTTAAGATGTATATCAAAATGTTAACAGTAACTTATTTTCATCAATCAGTGTATTCTGAATCTTCATGCTAAAACGTAAAATCTTCAATAAGCTGTGTACTTTTTGGTTATGACAGCTTTAGTTAAAGTGTATTGGTTTAGATCTTATACAACTATGTACCAGCTTAGTTGCTTATCAACAAGCGCTACTATCTTATTTTAAATTTTATTTAAAGTTTCCTAATACAATGTTATATTATAAGCCTGGTTACATAATTGTTTCTGTTATCCAGTCTTTAAACTTTATATTATATATTTTTTTAGATTTAATAAGTTTTATTTTTGTTCTTAGGATTATAGAAAATGGGTCGAAATGGCTATTTGTAATATTGCCTCATCTGGAAAATTTTCATCCGACAGAACAATTGCTGAATACGCTAGAGAAATCTGGGGTGTCGAGCCAACTTGGGAAAAACTTCCTTCACCACATCAGCCATCTGCATTTTAATTTATCATTTATTAATTAATTAAGCAATATCTTGGTTTCCACCAACGGAATTATTCAAAACTCTTGTAAAAGATGGAAATAGAGGATCTACTAACATAATTTTTATAAAATTGTTAGAAAATCAAAATTTTATGATTAACATTGTTGATATATATTTATAAATACACTATATTTATTATAATTATATATACTGTTCCTTGTAAAAATAAAATTTTTATATCTTTAGTCTTTTTTTTTTTCTGCAATAAGAATATAAGTAAGAACCCTATATGAATTTCTTTCTATTGATATGGAACAGTTTTATTATATTATTATTATTTGTTGATCAAACAAAACTATAATTATTATTATATTTTTATTTTATTATTATGGCACTAGAGTCCTACCAGAACCTGGTAATATTAACTAACCTCTTCCACCGCAGCCAACCAATCTCCACAATCTCTTGCTCTCTCCCTCTATTTTTGAACATTCAACTGCATTAGATCCTCCTCCACACTGTCCAATCATCTGATCTGGAGATCTCCTCTTTTCCGCTTTCCATCTGGTTTCCCTAAAGCATTTTCTTGGGTATCCTTTGATCAGGCATTCTCTCTATGTGTCTTATCCATCTTATTCAAGCTCTTTTCACGAAATCAATGATGTTCAGTTCCTCAAACAGTTCCATTGCCTCCTCATTCCTTCTTCTTCTTCCTTTCCCCAAGACTCCTCTCTATATCCCTCTCAATACCTTTTCCTCCCATGGCTTGAGTTCTGCTTTTCTTGTCAAGGGCCATGTTTCTCTCCCCATAGATCACTACCTTACGAAGGTTTTGTAGATGACCACTTTCATTCTTTTAGAGAGAACCCTAAACTTCAATACTTTTTGCAGTGAGAAATAAATTCTGTTTCCTGCTGCTATCCAGGCCCCTACAATACTTTTCATATAATAGGATAATGATTTTATTGTGGGCTATGTATGACTTTTAATCTTCGGCCAGTCAAAACCCAGTATTGATACTTATTGATTGCAGATGACCTGTTTTCTTTATGCTCATCTAATGTTTTGAGTATCATTACTGACATTTTTAGTATCTATTTTTTTTAATCTGTTACCTTTGGAGTACCTATATTATCTGGATTTTAGGTTAGCAATTGTTCTTTCAGGAACATGCAACGACACGCTCACATCCCATGGAGGTTGGGTTGAATTGAGGACTCCTGTCATAAGGTTTTTACTCTACTATAATGAAGCCAAAAGGAGTATGTGTTTAGAGGTGTCATTTTACATGCTCATTGGTTCATGATATTTTTTAAACTGCTGATCTTAGCTCAGATTATTCTTAAAAGCTCTATATTGTTCTAGTTTATGTCTGAGCATTAAAAAATTACATTTTAATTACACACAGTTACTAAGAAATTTTTATATTTAAAAACAATAGACTCATAATTATGCTAGTCAGGCCTCGACTTCAACTAAAAAAATATCTATTGAGTTTTAGTTTATCTCTTGAGTGTGCAAAAGTAGACAGCTATAGTCTGATTAAAGCAGTACAATTTCACACTAAACAATTATTACAGAGATCGCAGCTAACAACTTCATCAAGAGATAAACGAACCTCTATCAAATCAATTCTGAAAATGTAGTAAAGGACTACCTCCCCCCCTGAAAAAAGCCCGGTAATGATGTTTTTTATGTTTATATGAATGTCTCAGTTCATGTCTCTTTAACTAATAAAACTATGACAATAGAATTATTCTACTATCCACTGAGTAATAAATGTATAGAAGAATCAAAGTACACGCCTAGTTTAGATGTATACCCATGGGGGTAGTCAGGATTTGCTTTAGGGGTAAGCAAAAGTAAGAAAATGTTCATAAATGAAAGGAAATTCGATGTTACGAAATGCATATCTTTTATTAGACCTTATTGAGTAATGGGATATGCTGCATTATAAGTGTCATGCAACTATTTTAAAATGTAAATTTTAGATTTTGTATTGTAAGTATTTTTTGGTCATACAAGATGATCCAGAGAGTAGGTACACTTCGACTTGGTTCTAAAAGGGCCAAAGACAATTTTTTCAGGTTTTTTGTTTATTATATCAAAAGTTTTCCATTCAGTAAATCTTAAAAAATATAACCTAAAATAACTTTTGAATCTCTAAAATTTAGTTTGTTATTAGGCATAGGCCTTTGTAGAATTAAAGATTTACAAAATTGAAAACTTATGGTATAAAAACACAAAATATGAAAAAATTGACATTTTTTCTATTGCAAAACACAGATACATTATGAACAGTATCAAAAATGTTAATATACATATTGAGGAAAATTTAACAAAATCACAGATAGATTGATCAAGAGAAAAAGGACATTTAAAGAATGTACAATAAATAATAATGGTAGAAATTTGACAATTTTAGAAAACTTCAGACAAATAACAACAATTTAAAAAGTTAAAAATAAAATATGGTGCTTTTCATTAAAACACCCGCATATAGGAGTGACTATTACCCCCCCCCCTTCATCCCTTAGAGAAATATTGGTTTCAGTCATTAATTTCATTTTGATTTTCTA
>NW_027107223.1:58946-79027 GCF_000696795.3 Halyomorpha halys
TTTAATCCGTTTCAATGATTAAAAACATCGATTTATGACTAATAATTTATAAAAATATCGATAGCTATCAATATTTTCTTGAAATGTAAATCTATTTCGGTATTTTTGAAAAATAACGATAGAATATATCGATATTTAAATTTCTATTGCCAACATTTCTGGACTTTATTTATATTTTCTGGATTTAGTTTCGAGAGATGGATGCTCCTATTGCTCTACTTCATAAAAATTATTTCACTGATTTAAATATCTAATACAAGACACGCATAAATGTGAATTACTGTATCTTGATGTAATGCGTTGCAGAGATTTGCGCGGCTGAACGGATAACATTTTGCAACCTTCGTCCAGTTTAAAAATATTTTTTGGTTTTATTTATGTCTAATCAATATGAGGTTATTTTATATTATAGTTGTGTTATTTTCAGGAACATTCGCAATACAATCTAAAGGTAATTTTCATTTTTTCGTATTATACATTCACAGCATTCAATATGCTTTGAAGGTGTTGAAAAGTAGTACAGAACATTTATCAGTTCATATCAATGAAATCATTTCATACTTTTTAAGGGATCTTGATGAAGAAATCAGGAATCTTTAGTTTTTTCCATCAATTATTGAAACCTTATTTATCATGGATAACTTTTATAAATCTTATGTTAACAGTTAATTAGTGCTTGAGTAATTAATGGTTGAGTAATATGTTTTGATTTAAGATTTCTGGTCTATCTCAATAACATTATTTACACTGAACGTTAAAGATTATCTTGTATTGTATTATGTACCCATTTTTCATAAATCTGATGATTGGATTGTCAGTATAATGTTTAATATAAATTATCAAAACATTAAATTTGTTGACTTTGAACTGAAGAATGTCAACGAATTTATTGGTATTGAATGAGCACTGATGAATTGAACAGTATAGAAAAATTATATGATATGATGAATCACTCAAAAAAGTTTGGTAGTAATTACCTTTTAATATTTTCATGTATAATAATTTTTATCATTTGTTTTAGTCCATTATTTGGATTCTGATAATAATAATAATTACATCTGTGATAGCTTGTGGAAGAATGTTCCCAACATTTATTGTTACAAAGGGAAACCAAAAAATATTGTTCACATTTGGGAAACTATACAGGTAAATCCTTTTACTATATTACTTTGTAAAGTTGTATAATTTTTTTAAACTACTATCCATGGAAGTATGACTTTTTATAGTTAATGGTTCGGTTTAAAAAAAAAATTTAGTTAAAGGAATAGACTCTCAATAGTAGTTTTGATATTAGATGTCAAAATATACCTGTTTGATTTAATAAAAATGGAAAAATAAATAATAAGCAATAAAAACATTTAATTCAATTACTAAATCAACTTTTTATATATTTGGAGAAGTATAGTTGTCAGAAACTATATTTTTTCATTTTTGATGAGATAAAACTATATTTTCTTGACAACCTCGATTCCAGAACAACAAAAATTCGTGAAAAAAAAATTTGTTTGAAATATTTTGTTATTCATGATTCTGATGTAATACAGTGGCAATACAATTCTGCTGACGTTGACTGAGGCCAATTGGACTCATGACTGATGTCTGTACCATCTTGTGGTATGGTACAGATCTCAGTAAGAATGGTGCCTCTCGAGCTCATCCCACAAGAGGATGCTTCCATATCCAATTATGTGCAAACTGGGTACTCTCACATTGCTGAGTCTTTCTTTTCTTAAAAGGGCATGGATGCTTCAGGCCAAATTACGTAGTTCCGGATATCAGAACAACCTGCACTGCATTAGAGATACTAAAAAAAAATAGGCTCTAGGGGAAGATATGGACTACAGGCTTGCTGAGAGCGACCTCCTCCTCAAGGCACAAGAAAATTATTCGTACCTTGAAGAGTTTGTGCACATGTTTAAGGTTGAATTCAGGTTAGAGCACTTAAACCTTGCCCCTAAAAGAAGACTGGAGCTGGCTGACGGAAGAATCCCTAATGGTAGGAATTAAAGATTTAGACGATCTTCCTAACCCTTTCTATTTTTGAATGTATATTGGCAATGATAGCCTAGTAGACGCCGAAGATCATCCAACATATATAAACCAAGTTAATATCTATAATGGTCTATACCAACATATGCCTCAGAAACATGGGTTATTAATATCACATTTCGCAAAATGCTGGTATCTATGGGAATACACATTTTGAGAAGGATGGCGAGAACTGATGGAGATTTTTATATAATTTGACTTGTTTTAGCAATTTTTGCCGAACATGGGCACAGTATTTAATCATGATACTTCAGATTTGAAACTAAAATAAAAATTTCAAGAAGTAGAGTAAAATTAAGTTTAAAAAATATCTATAAGAGTATACGTTTTCATGAAGCTAAAAAGTATTATTGCCACTGTTAGTTGAAGTACTTAATTTTTTATCAAATATTTGATTAATGATAAAATGTAGCGTACTTATAAAATTTTTATTTTGTAATTAACAAATTTATATTTATTTTTACAGCTCCATTTAAGTTTGTCTTCTGATGAATTTGAGCAGTTCGATGGATTTTCTCCTGAAGAGGTTTTGTCGAAAATCCAAAATGAAAAATCATCATGGAATTTCAATTTTTATAAAACAAAGAAGAAAGTGATTAAGTTGAATCCATTTAATGATACTTGCATTGGTGTCATTACTGATAGTGAATATAATATCAAACTCACACGTATTCGTAAGTATGTGTTGTGCATTTGAAAACAAAAAGAAAATATTACAGTTTATTCATACATTCATTTGTATGGCATCCATTTTGTTATTTACAATTTTATATTAACAAATTAATATAATATGTCGATGGTTTACAAGTAAAATAATATACTAACTTGAAAATTGAACTTTTTAGAGATTTGATGATAGTAAATCTTTTTTTTATGTTTTGGCAATCGTAATTTTACTTTTCAAAGCAGATGTTTATAATATTAATAAATTCTTTGGAGCTTAATTTTTTTAACATTTTAGACTAAATAACTCAAAACTAGAAAATCCTGACTTAATTTGTTTCACTTGTAAGCCGACGTTATCTGACTATAATAAAATTTATCTGACTAATAAACTTTATGAGTATTTTTAATAATAACTAACAACTATTTGTTGGTTTTATTTTATGTAAAATTCACGCACCCATTGTAATGTTTACACAGGTGTAGACTACTGGAGGATACTTACTTTCGTTAGTGGGATTGGCCTTTTCTTATTGGCTCCTAAGCTTAGTAGCAATTCACTATTTTACTACATTTGTGGCGTCTCTTTTGGTACCTGTGCATCTCTCCTTATTTTGATTTTCATTATTAGTAGACTTCTCCCAAAGGTACCTACTTTTTTTTTAATCATAAATTTGAAAAACACCTTTACCTTTGCTCAAAATTTATTATTTAGCTAAGATGTGATGTATTGTTAGATAATTTACTTTTTTCCTGATTTATGTAAAAAAGGTGAATTAAACAAATTGTGCATTTTAATATTTTCTTATGCTGTATTTTTTTAGTTCTTGATAATAATTAATTTAACTATGTGAAACAATGAGGAATGTCCTAGGTTCTCAAAAACAAAGCTATTGTGTTGTTTTTCATGCAAAAATCATTTTCCAATACTCTTTATTCATATTCCAATTACATTCTTTTGAACATTGTGGATTTCACCCTTCTTACATAATACCTACGATATGTATCATGACTTTGAAAATACTTACGCCTTTATTGATTTTGATTTTCTTCTGTTGTACCACCATAATGCCCGTGGAAGTACACTAGAAGGAATGATTGAATATTGAGCACATATGAATGGTTAGGAACGGGAAGTAGACCTAGACCTCAATGGTTTTAGAAAAATATTTAATACGATATATTTTTCGTGTCTATTGTCAATACTAATCAAATCGATTGATTAAAACCGATTGATAGAAATGCCTTAATTTTTTGTAATTTTAAATTATATAAAAAAAAAAATTAAAGGGGCATAACTTTTTATGGAAATTTTTTGAAATAAGTAAATTTTGAGATTTAAGATCTCCTATTGTAAATATTTACGGCGTACATGAAAAGCCCAAGAGAGGATAAGGAAGAGAATAGCAAAGTGGTGACTTAAAGAGACCACAGTTTCAGTTCTGTAAACCAATTTAAGTATCTGAGAAGCGTGGTTACAGATGATAACAAAGTAGAGAGTGATATAGAGATAGAGGCCAGGAATAAATGTTATTTCTCACTGCAGAAAATACTGAATTTTAACTCTCCCTAAAAGGATGCGAGTGGTCATTTACAAAACCATCGTAATACCAGAATGGGGAAGAAACATGGTCCTTGACAAGAAAAGCAGAACAGATGCTCAACTCCTGGGAGAGAAAGGTATTGAGACTTGGAGAATGGAATTTGGAGAAGAAGAAGGAATGAGGAACTGATAAATCTGTTCGTGGAACCCAGCATCGTGGCGTTAATTAAAAGAACAAGGCTAAGATGGTTAGGACACGTTGAGAGGATGCCTGATGAATGGATACCCAAAAAGATGGTTTATGGAAAACGGAAAAGAGGACGTCCCCGGATCAGATGGCTGGGCGATGTGGAGGAGGATTTGAAGCTCTTAAAGGTTGGCAGATGGAGGGAGAAAGCATGAGACTGTTGTGGAGGAGGCACGGGTTCTTGTAGGTAATGTAGTGCCATAATAATTGAAAAGATTTAATATAAACTGAAAATTGTTGAATTTTGCTAAAAATTAGACAGCTGGATGAATCAAAAATGAAAGAGTGTTTCAGTTTTGAAAAAGTTCATAGATTAATTTTGTAGGATATAAATTAAAAGTCATCGTTGAGAAACATTGTTTTTTTCTGATGGTTTATTGTTAATGTTGATATTTGCTTATCCATGTCTTGGATCTACTTTTTTTCACAAAATATTTTTAATTTATTTTTCACCAATTTTCAATGCTATATTTCACTCTATGAACCTAAACCAAGTCAATGCAGTACAGAAAGGGTTGAAAATCAAAAGGTTCCCAAGACCAAAGATATGTTTTTTTGGTGTCTCCTGTAAAATTTTTGAAAATTGATTGAACGGGTTTTCGGAACCTATTGCCTCATATATTATTGTAAATTAATATCAATATTTAAACAGGCTGACAACTTAGACTGCAATACAATCTACATAAAATATTATTTACATAAATATTAATTATAAAATATTATATATTATTTTTATATGCATTTATTAATTATTATGTTTCGGTTTCAGAAACCAATGATGTATAGCTTTCTCGTCGGTGGATGGACTATTGGACTCTATTTAGTTCAATTCCTTTGGGACAACATTCGCACGATCGCATTGGAATATCAGTCTTATGTTTTTTATTACATAATTGCTACTGGAATTTTAAGTTTTATAATTTGCTATCGAATCGGTCCTGTATCAGATCCAAGAAGCATTAATATTATAAAATGGTTAATGCAGGTATAGTATTAAATTTATAAAATTATTTAAGGGATTTCATTTAAATAAAATTTAAAATTAATTTATTTATTTTAGTTGCTATATGATATAAAATACTTCAAATTAATCTCAACCACAATATTTCTGAGTTTGTAATATAAATTCATTATTCTCTTCATAGTTTATTTTTCCATCTCTTCTTTTTTGGTTGGATGGATTTTTCCTTTGTGCATAAAATATTGATATAAGAAGATGGTCTGGGTTGCGGTCAAAAAAGAAAAAATAGTTTATAACTATTTAATGTCCGACGTTTCACCCCACTTTGCAGGGCTTCATCAGGGCTGTTCAAAGCGAAAGGTTAAACATCTGTTTTAAGTTTTATAACTTACATCTGTTATATATTATTGCAAAATATTGTTATATTAAGTGGATTTTTTTTTTTCTTCTAAGCCCAATGGGTGCGTGGGGTTGATGTTATGATAAAAACAGGTTGAGGGTAGCCTCTTTTTCAGCATTCTGGTAATGCATTTGAAGTGGATTTAAACCTCCTCTTCTATGTATATAAAAGGGAATGGTCGAATCTTTGTCAACAATAAACTTTAATTTCTAAACTGATTTACGTGCTGTTTTTTTTTTTTCAAAATGTTCCCTGTGGCAATAGGAAGGTTTAAAGATACTGAAATCATTTAATTCCTTGATAGAAAAAAAAATTATGAACAAAATTAAGCGTTTTTGGTTTGTACCTCAGAAAGAATGTTTTTTTTCACGGTTATTGTACACCAATCGATTCACCTCTTTCCGAAGAATAAGAAAAAAGTATTACTAATACTATTAAACTATATTATATTCACAAAAAATTATAAAAACATAATATGATAAAGTGGAAATGGATAAAGTCAGTCCAAATTTTTTTTTAGAAAAAAGCATTTCATATTCAATTTTAGCATAGTATCAAACCCCTAAATGCCATTTTTCAAAGAAATTAAAAATTGGAAAATTTTTCAACTTGATTTGTAGAGAGGAATTTTTTTCTTTCAGTGACTATTATTCATTTAATTGTTCATTACTCCTCTTAATAACACCGTTTGAAAGCTGAATGTCTGCTCTTTGATTCACATTTACAAGAGTTTTTTTTTAAAAAATTTATATTTCGTTCCTTATAGCATATATTGGTTCAATTTATGTTACCAAACCATTATAATACAGTATTTGTAAATATTTAAATTTAAACTAACTACAATAATTTATATCAAACCTATCAATTTTTCTTCATTAAATCTATAACATACTCAAATATAGCAATAGCGAAGCATTGCGCTAGGTCGACTAGTTACTTATTAATACAAAATTATTATACAAATCTTAAACCTTTAAACTCTTATTCATCTAAAAACATTTAATTAAGACACAAATTTAATAACTACACACTCATACAACTATTCAATACATCATTATAATTTTTAATGTTCATTTTTATGTCTTTATCAATGCTTGTCCTGTTTATGGCAACAATTTATACTTTTATTATTTATACTTTTATTATTTATTATTATAATAATCTCTATAGATATCTCTATGCACATCGCTGCTTGAATAGTGAGTACTCATCTCACACAAGGCTGATTTTACAGGATAAGAATATAAACATTTTAAATATTGACATCAAACTTTCTATTCTATCAACTTTATTCTACTTTTCTAATTTTTTTTTTTTATATTAGATATTTGTGTCTTTTAGAAATAAATTTATTGATTAAACGCATAGTGCCTTGCTTCACCTATTTTTCAAGATATGCTGGCTTTTAAGGAAATAGATGTTCGAATTAATCTGATTATATTTTCATTTTTATACAAAATTGAATAACAAATTCTAAAAATAACAGAGAAATTACAAAAAAAAAAAAAAAAAAAGAGCATTATAATTTTCAAAGACAAAAAGGAAGATCGAAAATAATTGAAGTAAAAAAAAATAAAAATACATTGATTTTTTTAGAGTGGTTTATATTATTATTAACACAAACTTCAATAATACACTTTGACTCTCAACTTTTAAAAAACTTCCAACATTTCAGCCCTTAAGTAATTTTCAAGGAGACAACCTTAATCATAAAACTGTCTTTTTTGTAGGCTAATTGCCCATGTCTTATATAAACCACATAATTGCAATACAAAATTATCTTTCAAAAAATTTTTTTTCTATTAACCTCATTAACAATATCTAATGAGTTAATGAGGTAAATAGAAAAGGTAAAACAATTTTTGAGATGTAAATTGCCTGAAGGCCGAAACGTTGGAAATTTTTTAAAATAAAAAGTTGAGAGTAAAAGTGGATCATTTGAAGTTTGTGTTAACATAATAAAAATATACTTTAAAGATAAATAATCCTTCAACCTGAGTTCCAAAGGTTTTTTTTTTTTTTTGTTAAAACATTTTTCTTTTTCTGAGATTTATTTTCTATCCAAAATTTAGTTCACTAAGAAAAAAAGTTTTATTTTAAAGCCAAAAAATTGGTAAACAACAATAATGAAAAAGAAAAAAATAGAACTTATATTCAGTTTGGAATATATAAAAAATTTCTATATAATTTTTCTAAAAATATTATAAATCATTTTTAATTTTGTTTGTATTATTCTGAAGGTCATTAAATAACATTTGTTACTAATCTTTGTGAGAGTCTGTCTATTATTGAATATTATGAGCAAAGATTTTTTGTGTTTCATATTTTTATTCATCGGAGGGGAAGGGGAAGACAGAATTTTATTTGAGGTAGGGAATATTAGTCAGGGAATCCGACTTACATACTTTTGTAAATGCCCTGTGTAAACACAATCATTACTTGTTCATGAAACATTGAAAATATTATGTTTATGTTAAAATTTATTTATGAAGACATAATTAAGAAAAATTATATATAATTTTCAAATGTTTGTTCTAGGCTTTCGGTCTTGGTTTAATACTAATGAGCAGCGATTTTAAGGAGGCAACTTTGGCATTTGACATGCTTATTCTCGCCTGCTACCTTTTGCCCTTTGGATCTTTTCTACGTTTCTCAAAGAAATGGTAAGTATTATATATGTATATATAGTTGACCATAAAAATTGATATATAAGAAGATGGTCAGGATTGCGGTCAAAAGTGAAGTGAAAGTGGTTGCTGTTCAACTTATTCATTTTATCAGCCCTGATGAAGCCCTGCAAAGTGGGGTGAAACGTCGGAAAATAAATAGTTGTAAACCATTTTTGTTTCACTTTTGACCGCAACCCTGACCATCTTATATATGGTAAGTATTATAGGTTGGATATTATATTAATTATTACGTATTACTTAATGTTTTATTGCTGCTGTTGTCTTTTAGTGAGTCTGTCAATGATTAGGATAAAATTGTTATTATCAAAATATTGCAAACATTTTGATTGTTTACACAAGTTAATATCTAAATGTTGTTAACATTGCTATTTCGTACAAAAATTTTAATAGTATTTTGATCTCTATAGTTTATTCTGGTCAATAGTGAAATAGTATTAGCATTTTCAAGAAATAGATGTTAACAAAATGAAATATTATTAACATATGTCTTATAGTTAGAGTAAAATACAGAAATTTAAATAATAAAAATAATGTAATAATAAAATACCTCTAATAGAAATAAAATTGAAAGGAAAAATAATTAACAAAAGGAAAAAAAAAACTACAACAAATAATGTTTATATATCTACAGAGATGTAGACATCCAATAATATTTTTTATCAAATGTTAAAAAATAAATAAATGAAATAAAACCATATTATACATAAATGATGGTCCAGAGTACGGTCAAAAGGAACAAAAAATAGTTAACGACTATTTGCAGGGCTTCATCAGGGTTAAAAAAAAAAGAACATATATATAAAATAAAAATTAAAAACGTCAATGGTAAAAAAAAAAGACAACTCAGAATTAATGATAAGGATTTATTTGATATTAAATAGCACCTGAAATCAGAAAATGGTGTGAAACCCGCCTCTCTCACCCTCCATGGTAGCCTTACTTATCTCTCCTTTCGAACAGACACTTATAGCAAGTATATTGGTTGATGATTTACGTTATGTCAGTCTCCCAAGAGGAGGTCATAACACAAAAAAGCCAATCGTTTCCAGTTGGACCCGCCACACTAAAATCCTGATTTAGTGATGGTCCTATATCACTTGTGAAATATTTTCTTAAAACTAGTAGAGAAGACTTAAGATAGTTAAATCGAGCAATAGTTAAAAAGCGCCCTAAAATTGAATAACTAAGTGAAAATTATAGTGATTTATACTTGTAAAAATATTTACTTTATAATCATGTGAAAGCAATTATATTAGTATGTTACAATTTTTCTTTGATTTCCTCATACTGCAGTTTCAGATGGTACAGGCCGAAACCTAGACCACTACTTAGCGAGGATGAGTATCATCATCAGGGAGTTATTGAAACCGAGAAGGCTCTGGAAGAATTGCGTGGATACTGCTCTAGTCCCGAGTGCAATCAATGGAAAACAGTTCTGAAGCTACGTAACCCTATGAGGTATGAAGTATTATTTATCAAGCTTTGATTCAATAGTTCTGCCTTGATAACCTTCATGGGTTGTAGCAGTACACGTTTAATTTTTTTTTTTTTTAATTTACTTTTTAATATCTTCAATTCCAGCAAATGTATAATAATAATAAGTCTTTATTTATATGTGAATAGAAAAATAAATCATCCTTAGGAAAAAATTAAAGAACTAAAAAAATATAATAATATAAAATATATACGTTAAACATATTCACATATAGACTTTCCCGTGTGGGAGATTAGAATCTTATTAGTGGAAACTAGCCGAACCTTAAAACCGGAGTTGCTGGCATTTAGTTTTCCACAATTTGCTATCTCGAGCATGCCTCATCCATAATGAACTGCCACACTGTTTTGTTATTTCGTTGGCCCAGCACTTACATTGTTGTCTCTTTCATCTCTTCCTGTCCAGAGGGATCCACTCTGCAGCTTGCCTCGCCCAGCTGTCTTCAGATTTCCTCATGAGATGGCCTGCCCAGGTCCACTTCATTTTTCTACTGTACCTTATGGCGTCGGTAACCATGGTTTCTTTTCTTAATCAAACCGAGCTAACTTTATCCTTAGAGAGACTCCAAGCATTATACGTTTCATTCTTCGTTGACAAACGTTGATTTTCCTCTCTAAATTCTTAATCAGAGACCATGTTTCACATCCATAAGTAAGTGCTGGGATAATTTTTTTTTTAATTTGGCACGAAAGTACTGTGGCCATTAAGGCCTATTGTGTGCCAGTGCTGCAATCAGCATCAGAGCACTGTGGTAAACTCATTAGAGCTTAAATTTGATAGATTTCAAGAAGCTTAATAAGCTTAAGGGTTTGATCAGCTCGCATTGCTTGGGCCCCAAACAGTGCAAACCTCATCCCTGCAGACTAGTCACACCAACAAATAATGTGATAGGCTGTCTCATCCTCAGCATTGTCAGCAACAGCTGTCTCATCTACACAAGGGTGGCTCTGTTAGCTTGAGGTTAAAAATATGTTTATTTAATCTGCAGTGACCTGTATAGATCCCTGTAATTATCCTGAGAGAGGTCCTGTCCAGCCGAAGCAGTTCATCGCTTCGTCCCCTACAGGGTTCATCAAGGAACAGCTTAGCCTGTCTTAGTCTTTTATTGAGCCAATGATGCTTGGTTTTTAATCCATTGGCCGCCTTTATAATGTTTTTGGCAAAGCTTAGGCTAATGTCACACACAGGCTCTGGTGTGAAAGGAATGGTTTCAGAGCCATTCCTAGCGAGTCTGTCAGCATGTTTGTTGCCGGTGTTACCGCAGTGACCCGGCACCCATTCAATGCTTGTGCGTGAGAGTCTTTTGAGTGCTGCATAGCAGTCTTCAACAACTCTGGAACGAGTGATGGGGCTACTGAGTGCCTCTATTGCAGTCTAGCTGTCTGTGAATGACCCCCAGGTGTTTCACTTCTTTGACTTGGCTTATCTGAATATTATTCAGTATAGGTGATCTTATTGTCACCTTTTTCTTTTTAGTGAAGACGTTGACACCTACCTTGAGTGGGCTGACCAAATTTCAGTGCAGATAATACAGCTGTGGAATACAATAGAAAATGTCATGATCATTATTAGAAAGAGAGAAAACTTTTCTTTCTAACAGTACCAAAACATTTAAATTCAGCCAAAATTTGCACAAGTTATAAATCTTTCAAGTTGATCTAGGAAAATGAGTGAAAAAAATCATCTCCAGCTTGTGAAAAAATTTCACCTTTTTGTTTTCCCTGGAGATTTCTAGATAATGTTTTCAGTTCCTCAAGCCTCCTGGAAAATATTCTTTAACATAGAAAAAAAATAAGTAAAGAAGTTGAGATATTATAAAGTTATCTATAATAATATGTAATTTGTAAGGTCAGGTCTTCCGGTTATATATTTACAAATCATTAGCCATTTTTTAAAAAAATTGTATATTGCTCCATCATTTGAAATTATTATAATGTGAGTTAATAAGTTAGAGGTTTTATGGATAATTATGAGTAGATTAGAAGTTTTAATTCATTTTTCTAGTAAATAGAAAAGAACATAGTAAAAAATATACTGAAAAAATTTAACTCAAAACTTTTTCATAATTAAAATGTTTTGGTACCATTGGAACAAGTTTTCTCTCTTTCTAACAATAAAGTACAAATTTGCTAGATTTGAATAAAATAAAAGGTTACTTATCTATATTTAAACAATTTTAAATATATGATCTTATGTGTAAAATTCAAATTGGTAAAGTCTTAACTTGTGCCATTTGGTATTTTATAATGTCTTTTTGATATATAAATTTGAAAATGGTCAAATAAGTAGCCTAGGAGCTATGAAAGGTTTTCATGATTTTTGTGCTTCAAAATCGGCAATAAACATTTTTGGTTTGGTAAGAATTTATATATGATGAAAGAAAACATTTTAGGTTTCAACACACCAAAAAAACATAAAAATCAGCCAAAATAACCAAATAAAATTTTCTAAACATTCTTTTTGTTGACTTCAATTTGCTAATCAATTGTATTTAATAATGAAATAGAAGATCAATTGAAAGCATGATGAGATGAGCTTTATTTATAGAGGAGATACTTTTATAACATTAAACATACTCCATCTTTTTTGTTATTGCCATTTTTAAAGAGTTCTCAGATCATTTTTTTAAAGTTAATTCGTTTTGGGAATACTGTTGAAGTGTCTCTCACTAGCAATCTAATTGGGCTCACCCACAAAATTCTCGCAGCATTCTGTAAAGAGATTCCAAATGGGGATTTCCACTTCAAGACTTGACACACCCCAGCACATGTATTCCGATTGCAGAACAAATTTTATTTGTGCAGCTTCTAAGCTAAATGATCTCCAGCACTAGTGCAGAGGACACGGTTCGGCGGATTCCTGTTGAACCAGAGATTATTAGACATTTCAACTCTCCACACAACCCCCGTTCAACCTATTCTTTATGAAGGCGGAACTTTGGAAATATGCTTCTCATTGATGAAGAATTGTCAACTCTCTTTTGTTGCATAGAGGCAGTACTCAATATTCGGCCACCCATTCCTCTTACAAGTGAACCTGATTCCTATGAATATCTGACTCTGGGACACTTTTTGGTCGACCTATTCTTCTCTTCCTGAAACACTCTTCATTGAGGTAAAGATGGATTGCTCGAAGAGATGGTAATTGGTATAGCAATGAGCTCAATATTTTTGGAAGTGATGGAGCCAAGGTTATCTAAACTGACTGGACCTTCGACTGCTGTAGAATGAGGTATACCCAAACCTGAAAAGGGAGATCTTGTTATCATTAACTCCTTAATGCATTTTATTTTTTTTTTAAAACGAATCAATTTTTTTAATATAAAAAAAACACAGTTTAGAACATTGTCTTGGCAAAAACAATTTTAAAAATACAAAAATAATCAAAATTTTAATTTTGGATTTCAAATATCAGTCATATCCAGTCTCCCTATGTAAACATAGGCTAAAGCTATTATATTATTACAGAGAATAAATCATTGTTATTTATTTTATTATAATCACATTGTTACTTTCAATTCTTGATTATATTCAAGTGTGAAAAATTATAGTAGCATGAAATACAACACCCCTCAAATTATCTTGAGTGTGCACAGTTTGGCCTGTTTATCTTGCTCCAATTAACAAGTTAATGAGTTAAGGATCTCTATTGTCCAGTGACCTCTTGGCCCATCGCTTGAACACTGACTACTCATCCTGGAGAGGATAGCATTGTCAGAGTGGTTACCTTCAAGACGCCCTCAGGTATTTACAAAAGACCTGACATCAATCTTATTCCTTTTTACTCTCATTCTGAAAACAGTTAAAATTTTTGTGGGTAAAATGTTTCAGTGCGTGTTTATTTGAGCAAAAATGTTTATGAAGAATCGGCTACCTCTTGGGGATTAACTGGAATACAGACCCATATAATACCTCAGTATCTGGATGTCACTGCTGCGGTCAAATATCTCTCTCTTTATTTTATCTTTTCTACCTCCGGAGGCTGAGCTCAAGAAATTATGCTTTAGGAGCACTGTAGAACTGCTTCAATAGGCTGTATAATTTTAAATTTGCCAAAGTCAAGAATTTTTTTTTAAAAATAATTTATTTAATTAAATTAAAGAAATATTAGTCTTTTTTATATGAACTTTTAATTTCTTTTCTTCTTGCAAGTTTTTTTTTTATTAATATTATATTGTTCCGGGTAACCTACAGCAACCAAAAGATTGAATTGGAGGGCCCACCATAATACATTATAGCATATAATAGCCTACAGGATATACTAGCGCCCATGTGACCAACAGTCAAAACTAACCTCCTCCTGTGCTCTGTGTGAATAGAAGCAACCCAGACTAATAACAGATAGCCATCTTTTCTTCTGCCTGAAGCAGTCCATCTTTTCTTTTTGTTGTTTACTCATCAGTAATATCCACGATGAGTGAGTAGATTTACTGAAGTAGTTCTCAGCAGTATAGGGGGGAGAGGCATAGAAATGCGGAGGGAAGAAGGAAGCATGAAGTAAGTCCACCTGGCAATCATTAACATCCACCACCACATAATAATCATCATCAACCATCTCATTATCTACAATTCCATAGCCCAGCCATTCAAAATTTACTAACCATCTAATCATAAATGTTTTCTTTTGGTCACCCCCTACACCACTTGTAACTTAAGCAATATAATTTTATTTTTCATTCAATCATGTTTCATTTTTCAATTATACAGTTCACTCAAACCCAACCAGCCAACCAAAAGTGAAGTATGTCTGGCAATTAAGTTGAAGGTATACTTCATACAATATAGTATAATATATTTTCAGTTGGTTAGTAAAGTAATATTTATTTCTGAAAATGAGTCAATTTGCTGAGCTACCTTAACAATTACCTTTATTCTTCATTGTCATTTAGTCATTCTAATCTAGAACTTGTGGCGAGTTGGGTGAGACTTATGTGAAAGTTGGGCCCTGTCCAACAGTACTCATAAACATTCTCATGGCAAATGGATTGTTGTGATTTTTATATCTAAAGTAAAATATTTTATGGAAGATTGCTGATTGACCGTGCGTAACAATAAATGGAATATAGTCCGGGTGTGGTAAAATTAAACTCAAATAGTAATATTATGTACTAATAGTATAGTACAAACGCAGTATAGTATAGTATAAAAATAGTACATAATTTTACTATTTGAGTTTAATTTGACCGAATCTGGACCATATTCCATTTAAAATATTTTATCTTCTATCAGGTTTAGGTTTCTTTGTTCAGTTATCATGGGTAATAATATAAATTTTTTTAAATTCATTATGAATAATGTTTATGAATCGTCATAATAATCAAGTAACTCAGTAATAAATTAACTTCAAACTATTACTTCATAAAATTCAATAATAAATGCCATAGATTAGGATTGGGTGAATTTTTCTTAGTTGTATAATCTCTGAATCAAATAAAACTATTAAATTAATATGAGGTAGCTCAAAAATATTTTATATGATTTTAACATAATATTGCATTATATTTATAATCTTTAACTTTCTTGAGACTGGTTAATTTTGTTTAAATAAATAATTCAATTTTTATCCATTTTTGTCTGAACACATTTTATTTTTCTTATATATAAGGCTAATCCGGCCATCCTCAGGGACATCTACCATAAAACAGCTTTTATTAAATGTATAATCTTAACATTTCAAATTACTTAACATTATTATTTATAATTTATCTTACCTTAATACAATTTTGGAACTAAAAATATTTAAAACTCAACTTCATGCAGGCTATTCTGCCCAGGTCGCAACAACAATTTTTATGAAACATTAAAACATTAGGTAAACATATTCTTTTGTTAATAAGTATATCCTACATTATGTCTAATTACCTAATTAGTCAACTTTTACATTAAAAACAAAAATTAAAATTCATTTATCACAGTCAATTGTTGAAACTTTATCACAACCTTGCTTGTAACCTTCCTCCACTCAGTTCAAACATTAAAATTATTTACATAAAATTTGTTGAGACAAAAATGGATAAAAATTTAATTATTTATTTAAACATAATATTGCATATTTTGAAGAAAAAAGTCCAGAGAATATTAATTTTATTTTATTTTCCACAAATTTTTAGTAATTGTCGTCATAAGGGTGTTCAAGCGAACCTAGATAGTACCGATAACAAAAAATATGAGGTATTTACATCAGGTATTAGAAAGAATGGATTAAAGCAAAATAACATCGTTAGGAAGAGATTTCATACCATCCCTAAAGCTGCGAATCGGTAATGCATTAATTTCCTTCTTGTAATTGTTGAATAATAACTTTAGAATAATGAATATTGTGCTGTCTCATATTAACATTAATGGGGTATGATTAACTAGGACTAAATTATCTAGAAGTAGGATGGATTGGGTGGAGGTCAGAATATAACAACATATTAAAAATATTGCTATTTATTTAATTAATTGCTGTTGTACCGTTCTGCATTGTAGATATTTATTAAGACTAGTATAATGTTGGACTGGAATTCTAAAAGTCAAATAGAATTACAAGTTAACATACAACTAATTTCTGTCAATGGATTCTATAGTTAAAATCCTTTAATAATTGGTAATAATTTTCTTGGAGTTGTGTAGGCCTTGTATGGCAGATTTTTCAAATTGGCCTCTGTATATTTTTATACCACACAAGTATGTTTATATGGGTATATATAATCTCAGATTTCAAAGGAAACCTATTTTTACCTTATTATGGTGTTAAATGCCAGTATAGTTAATTGCTTTCAGGTTTATACCTAAAAACTCTTTTACTTTGACTCTCAAGTAGCTATCCTTACTGTTACTAGAACTCATAAAAGTCCATCAAGCACTGTTTTGGAATGCAAATCCTTCCTCCATGATCTGACACTCCGAAGCACTAATTTGGTCCTACAGTGGATCCTGAGCCAACACTGGATTTCAAGAACGATAGATAAGATGACTATCTACAGAATCATCTCCACAAGATAGGCCTGGCTTGATCCTACATATGTACTATGCGACCAAGAGAGAACAGACGGAGACCACCTTGACATATGTCCCGCTCTAACTGAAATTGGAAATAAGACATTTGCCAATGAGCATTTGAAAATATCTAATTTATATTGGACAGAAAAATTTTGGATGGTTGAATGACCAATGACTTTGGCTTAAGAAAAATTCAGTGGACTTTAAATTTTTGTTTTTTTATCGAGTTACTTATATCAAAAATTAAAAAAAGAAACAACACTTTTTTTTGTTTTTAGATTATCTACCTTATTTGTAGAATACTATATTTTTTTCAACTGCTTGGATGCATTTTCTACTAGACTTCATAACAGGCTATATATTATAAATTTACTTTAAAAATAAGTAAAGATATATTTCAAGAGAACGCCATCAATAGTTTATTTTATTCGAGAAAAATTAAAAATAAATAAAATTTTCATTGAGCTCTCAATATCCTGAAAAATACCAGTCACATAAAATAAAGCATTAGCATTTATTTTTAAGTAGAGTAAATTTCCTGATATTTGAGACTTAGAACTCTTTGCAATTTTTGTATTTTACTATCATTAACTTTTCACTACAATATTTATATTTCTGTATCTGATAGTTTTTTATTTTTATATTTTTATTAGTACTTCATACACATATGATATATGAAATTTATTATATATACTTTACTGAGTCTTAAGCTTTATAGTCGGATATTTGTCAAAATAAATCCTCAAGTGTTGATTTGTCATTATTTGGATGAAAAAACATAAATTTTATAGAAGTGTAGAAAAACAAAAGTGGAATTTTTTAACAGGTAAACTTTTTACTTCTTGCTGTAAGAAAAACAATAACAATTTTTTTTTTAAATTCATTCATTGTAAATGGGTTTCTAGGTATAAACCTAAATACACTGGACTGCCTAGAACTACCCTGGGACTCGAAACCTAGGTGGGAAAAATAGGAGTCCTATAAAATCTAGGATGATAAATTCCTCCATAATTATACTTATTAATTTCAATGGGATTTTTATGTTTACACTTTTTTTTTTTTTACAACTTCTATATACATATTTTTGCTTCTTAGGAACATTTATTGATATTTTAAAAGTGATATGTTTTCTAATTAAAGAATCTGTTACAGGTTTGCTAAATTTGTTGAAGGTTCTTCCCACCTTTTGGATGAAGAGGTTTTATCTTTTGAAACAGATGTTAAACAAAGTGAATTCGACGACTTGCTCACCGATGATTCTTCATCTTCGACTGACTAGTTTAAACGATTTTTTAAAAAATTTTATTGAACATTTAACTAATTGCGAACTTATCGACTTTGTGGAAGTGTTGATAAAGTTATTGAAATTTGAAAGCAGTGTAATTTTACCATCTGTTAAAAGTGATAGTATCAATTTTAGTATTCTATGTGTTAATATAATTTCAATATTGTGCCATCGACATATCTGTTTTGATTTTTTTACATTTTAAATAATTTTAAGATAAATTTTCAATTAAACTTTCTAATATTGTTTGCCAATAATGTTGTTGGTTATACCTCTTGTACTTAAAACAGTGATGCCTGTAATGGTTTTTGTGTTTTATGAAGATGAGTAATTATAATGTTTAATTCATATAGTTTAGATATTTTTATCATCTGTGATATCCTTTAAGAAATTTGAATTTCAGTGTTTGTTCGCATATTCATCAAACTTTGACTTAGATAATTTTAAATGGAATAATGCCTTCACAAATGAGACTGTTTAAACTTGAAGTGATAGTAACAATAAAATACTATTCTATCTAACTTTATTTAATTGAATAATTGAAAAAGTAAATATGTACTATAAGGAACTCTTTTTATTCCATTAAATTCCCTAAATTTATCTGTCTGTCATTTACAAATACCTGTATCTAATCAATAATTTGACTCATTACCTTAAATCTCAATACAATAGAGAACAAAAAGGGAATAATTGAAGGCTAATGAGATTATAATTTGACCCAAACACGCCCTGTGAATTCACGTGTTTACGAGTATATAAGTATAGATTCATTCAGCCCATTAAAAATGATGAGCTGGGTGCAAGGAAGTGACAAGCCACAATTTTTGGAAAATGGTTATTTTGTGTAAAATTCAACTTTCTCTTCTACAGGGTGTTTTATGGTTAAGTCTCTTAATTTAAAATATTAATTCAAAGCATGAAAACAATTATTTCTGAAGGTTTGTATGTTAATGCTTCGTTTAGGATATATTCAAGTCCAAACATTTGCATTGTTATGAATTATTTATGTTATGATAAACAAATTAATATGTGTTCCAACTACTATCGATTAAATATAAACATTAACATTCATATTAAATGTGTTTAAAGTGATTAACTTGAGAAAGGCTCGGCATCTTTCTTCCATAGTAGCAGTGGCTGAACGGCATTCGATACGTGTTATTGTCATGATCTCCAGATATGAAACTGCTGGATTTTTTTGTAATAGCTTAAATTAAATAAAAAGTATATTTTTTTATGAAAAAGAATAATTGAAACTTGCGAGACAATAACACATATCCAGTGCTGTTGAGCCACTGCTACCATGCTGAGCCTGCCTCAAGTTAATCACTTTGAATACATTTAATATGAATGTTAATGTTTAAATTTCCTTGATAAAGTAGTTAGGGCGCATATTAATTTATTAATTATAACATAAATAATTCATAACAATGCAAATGTTCAGATGTGATTATCTCCTAAATAATGTGCTAACAGACACCTTCGTAGAAAAAAGTTTCTTGTTTTAAGGTCTTTAATTAATTTTTCAGTTAGGACACTTAACAGGCTGTATATGAAACCAAAAACTGTAGAAGTTAGAAATCCTACATTACTTAATAACTTCAATGCATTAATTTATAAATGAAAATCCTTAGTTAATGTTCTATACAGCAGTGTGTTTTAGAATCTTGATGTTCTAATAAAATCCTGTTAGCTAATTTTTATTTTTATTTTTTTAGAAACCAGTAAGGAGACAATAAATGTAATTAATATTTTAAAATTATAT
>NW_027107223.1:79192-145938 GCF_000696795.3 Halyomorpha halys
TTATATATTTTAATATTAATAATAAATATTTCATGAACTAATAAATCTTAATTTCTTACACAATTTATTTGATTTTAAAAATACTGATTCAATAATAATTGTTTAAAAAACAATCACCGGAATTATGTATATTTTTAGGTTTCCTCAAAAAAACCCTAAAACAATTTTTTACACAGAATATTTTTTTATTTATCAAATTTTCAAATAAGAAACATTTAATTCATAAGAAACTGGACAAAGCGACGTTGAATCGTTACAGTACGTAATATCTGCCATGAGGAATGCAAAAGAGCAGAATATGCAGTTTATTTGAATGTGGAATTATTTTAAATTAAAAAAAAAAGTAAATTATTATTGGTAAATAATTTGGTTTTAAAAACTGCCACTAGATTGCAGCACACATCGAGGAATAAAAAAAAATAGTAGTTCCAACTAACGCCACGAGATGCCAGCACCATCCAGACAGCGCTCACGATGTGAAATTCCAGCTCAAAATATTTTATATTGTATTAGGAAAGTAGGAACCCACAGGAGCTCACAGCAACAGCAGGGGCTATATCGAGCCAGTGAGCTCCTGCGAGTTCCTAATCTCCTAATACGAAATAAAATTTTTCGAGCTGAAATTTCACCTCGTAAGTGTTGCCTGGATGGTGCTGGCATCTGGCGGCAATAATTAGAACTAGTATTTTCTACCTTTCCTGTTTAGTGCTGCAATCTAGCGGCAGTTATTTGAACTAATTTTTTAACTTATCTATACAGATTCAATTCATCCTTGGATAGTGCTGGCCTCTTACGGCAACTAATGGAATTAGTTGTTTCTACCGCTCCCGATTTGTGCTGCCATCTTGTGGTAGCTATTATAACTATCATTTTAACGTTACTAATTGTATTTTATCATGATTCTTTTTTGTTTTATTAGTCAGGATTAATTTGAAATTTAATTTTCCATTATAATTATATCTGTATTTAATTATTTATGCATTTCTTTGTTACTTATTATGTTTATAAATAAATTATAGAGATAATATTCCCATTTAAAAATACATACAATATTTTAAAATTGAATTTGCTAATAAATGAAATTCCATGTCATACTGTGACTTTGAAATAAAAAAAACAAACTAATGCACTATTAGATGAAAAAAATAATATTTTTAATCAAACTTTGAAGAAATAATTTGACCTACCATCTCTGGTATAATTTGACCTACTATCTCTAAAAACCTTTCTGAAATTAAAAACAAAATATGATTTTGATTACTATTTAACTAATATGTTCTGAATTAGTTTTATTATTAAAAAATACTTACCATTTACATAAACTATGAGAATTAGGCTTTTTTGATGTTTTCAAAAGATGTGTTTGCACCTTAATAATTATATATAGATGAAGATAATTTAAAGAATTTATTTTTTAATAAGAAAGCAATTAATTTTCTTTATTTACTAATCAAGTTAATAATAATCTAATATAGTTTTTGAAGAACTGCGCAGTGCACTACTAGTGCATTCTTGTATTCTTCATATATTTTTTATTATTATTTATTGCTTATTTATTCTTCAGTTAGCTAAGTCTAGAGTTGGATAACTGAAAATTATTAATAATAAATTAAAATTAAGTATTAAATTATAATAATGGAGGAGATAAAGTCAACTGTAGATATAATCAGAGAGAAATATACTGAGGTCTGTTCAAGACAGAAACTTATAGTACTATATTAATTTTTTTATTTATATAATTTATTTATTTATTGCTATTTAAAACTGTATTTACATAAATATACATCAAGTAAAGTTGATATAAGACCAAAATGGAGTGATACAAGCATGTAGAGAAACTACTTATTGGTAGCACTCTATAATCATATTTCTACACTAGAAGGTCTTGAGGCCATCTTCTTGTCAGGTGCCTTGTAGGATTGCCATGAATAGAAGAAGAAGCAAGGTTAGAAACTAGTGGGTTTGGATGGTTAGGGAGTTTATAATGGAAGGATTAATATCTGGTTCAGGCTAGATCGGTTAGATATGGAACGCTAAGGTCTTTATGTATGATTTCACTTGTGACAAAGTAAGGAGCATTGAGGATTTTAGATTGTAAGGATTGGATACGAGAGGATACGCAGCCCCAAAGCTCAACTATATTAAATTAATACTTACGTTCACTTCAGGTTTTAATATTTACTCTGAGAATATGTTTAATCTCTTAGAGGTAAATATTTTGATGTTAATTTGAAGAGTAGAAAGAAAAAACATGTTCAATTTTTTTAATTGACTTCGCAAATCTTCTTCTTCATTTTTCTCATTTCAAACCCAAAATTAATCACTTCAGACAGTACTCTAATTCACTTCAAACAATTTTTTCTATGGCTTTTATGGATTTCAGTGGACGCTTCAGGTCTATACCCTTCAAGAACTGGGAAGAGAACACCTGCTTCCACTGAATTAAGCAAAGCCCAAAGTTTACCACCACAATCCCCCAATCTATGCTAGCAGAGTAAAAATATTTGCTTATAAAATAAAATAATTAAGATTTGCTGAGTCAAACTGCTAAGAATGTTCAGCAATGCTGTATAAATCTATTAATTAATTTTTTTAAAAGAATAAAATTAAAATATACTTGTCTTTAATAATTAGAATGGTTAACATTCAATTCAAGTACACTTATAAAAATATATTGTAATAAAATACAAATTATTTTTTGGCAACAAAGCCTCACAAGATTTAAACTATATATAAATGACCCTTAAACAATAAATGAGAACTTTGTCTTGGAAATCTGGTATAGAAATAATAAATAATCTGAGTGATATTTATTATTATTATTATCATCATCTTCTTCATGGTGATTCATCATCAGAAAAATAGCTAGGCTTTGTATGATTTTTTTGTTTAGGGATAAAAAACAATTCTGAAATAAGACTGTCTTCATCAGAGCTAAATCTTTCGTCTTGTTCCTGCTTCCTGAAACATAAAAAACATGAATATAAAAATAAATGATTCAAGTGTTGATTTACAATCTATTAGTGCTATTCCGAATTTATTTTAAATCTGAAGAAAAAAATTAAATTAATAAGTAACAATAATGATAATTATCAACCACTAAATGATAATTATAAACCACTAAATAGATCTTGGACCATTAAGAGTAAAGCTTACTACCAGAACCAAAACAGTTTGAACATGGAGCCATTAATGATAAAAACTGGTAAGGAAGTCTAACGAGCTAAGTAGGAATGTGCTGGAACCATTTTGGGGAACTGTTGCATATTTTAACAGTTCCAGCATATCCCTACTTAAAACATAGTTTACCTTTGAGAAATAAGAGATAGAAATTATCATACAGCAAATGTAAGTACACAAAGCATACATTATTTGATGAATTAGTTTAAAATAAATTTATTCTTACCATAAGTGACACTTCTTATGGCACCTATATTCCTTTCTTGTACATTTTAATCCCGATCGACTCCGATGAATAAAATCCAAGTTTGTTTGGGAACTTTTGTTTTCCATTATTTTACCAGAAGCTGCTTCTTTTTGCTTTAACTCCTGCAATGTCGATTAATAACATATTTTTGTATATAAACATTTTGAAAAATTTCAATTCATATCAATACCTTGTAATAACAAAAATAAATGGGATGGTCTCAGGTAATAAACCTGTATTAATGTTTAAAAAATCCTAAATTTTATTATGATAAGGTATTGTTTTGAGTCCGTAATTATATTTTTTAACCATTCTTTATTATTATTGTAAATATAATTTACTAAGAGTTCGGTGGCTAATTTTTTTAATACATATGAGGGAAAGATGGTACAGGTGTGGTCAGTGAAAAACAAATGAGAAAAAACTTATTTATTAGTGTCAACGTTTCGACATACCGTAAATATATGTAGAAATGAAAATTATTTAAAGTAAAGTGAGAAATAAAATGTATATAAAGGTAACTAAATATGTAAATAAAATAACAGGATAAAGGAAATAAAAATATAAATTTATATAATGCAAAAAAAGTAAAGCAAAGAAAGATATATGAAGAATTTAATTTAAAAATTAAACAAAGAAAGAGAAAGAAAATATAAGTAATTAATGAAATATCTAAGTAAAATACTCGAATAAAAAAACAAAATATAAAGTTAAGTAAGGCAAAAGAAGAAATTAGTAATATATGTAATTAGTAATTAATAATTGTAGGATCATAGTCCGGGTGGCAGTTAATAAAGGTATCAAAATAGTAGAAGAAAACTATTTATTGTTAACCAATGTTTCGCCCCACTTTGCAGGGCCGTTAGATTGAAACAAAGATGACAACTGAAAACTCAAGTTGTTATCTTTGTTTCAATCTGACGGCCCTGCAAAGTGGGGCAAAACCTTTATTGCTTAACAATGAATATTTTTCTTCTACTACTTTGATATCTTTATTGACCACCACCTGGACTATCTTCCGACAATCTACTACAGTCAAATATCTTCTTCCTAATAATTAGTAATGTTTTAATACACTTAATAATGTTTGTTGTTGTACAAGAAAGAAATGGATTACATTTAGTTATTTTCTGGAATAATTGTAATATAGTTGTAGAAGTATTTTCTTTAGTATCGTCTCATCTTTGTATTTTGGGAGTAATCATTAATTATTTTAACGCATAGAGTATTTATATCTTCAAATTGATAAAGGATACTTAGTTACACATGGTGTCATATCAATCATAGCTCCAGAAATACATAGCAGAGTAAAAGGAAAATGATGATAGTATTCAAAATATCAATTTGTTTTCAAATTTTAAGTAGAGTTTGAATTTTTATTAAATTAAAAAAAAAACAAGCGAATTACTTTTCAACACTTACAAGATTATCTCATTACATACTTACCAGCTGAGATATTGCTTCTAAGGCAACTTTCAATCTTTCTTTTGAATTATCATATTTTTTGTAAAATTTCTTGTTTTCATTGCTAACGTAATAAACAACATTTGCCAACTTTTCAGCCTGCTTTTGAGCCTCTTCCAATTTCGTTTGTAATTCGCCTTTTTCTTGTTCAATAAGTTTGATTTTGTTATGAAGTTCTAAGTTCTAAAATATATATATAAGTTAGAAGAATGAAAAAGAGTAGGAGAAATTTCCCAAAAAGTCGTATTTTAAATATTAGATTAATATTTCCTCATTAATTGTATGAGACAAATAATTCTCATTAATTTCTTGATAAATAATGACAATATATTCAAAAATATAGAATAAAGCAATATATTGTTGAACTATTGAAAATAAATAAATCAATTGTAAGACAAATTTAAATGAAAGAAAAATATATTAAAAAAACTATTTCATGTGAGCCAATGTTTCGCCCAACTTTGCAGAGCTTACTTAATGAAAGTAAACACAAAAAATGGTTTTGATTTTTTGTGTTTACTTCCTGCTTAACTACTATTTGGGTTTTTTTTTTTTATATTGCACCTGGGCAATCTTTCTTTTATATATTCCACACAGTCAATCGACGATCTTCCAATAGAAAAATATTATTTTGAAAATGAGATAAAATATATGAGATCATTATAAGAATAAAAATAAACGCAAATAAGTTCATAGTTAACAAAATTACTTGAAAGCCAAGTTCATAGTTCACACAATCACTTGAAAATTAAAACTGTTCTAAATTAGTAAAAATCTATATAATAAAAATGGCCTTTTCATATTTTCAATCACTCACTCACAGACGTATAGACCTCTGTATCTCAAAAAGGAAAATGCATATGAATTGAAATTGAGGCAATCGTTTATAAAACTTGATAACTGACATTTATTTTTAATACATTTATTAATTTCATTGGATTCTTTAGGGCTCATTTATAGATTTTCTTAAGAGTTTTTAGGAAATTTGTATTTTTTTAAGGTATAATGCTATTTTGGTATTAGATTATGGTATGTAGTTCCTGGTTTAAGGTAAACCATTATATTGGAGGAAGATAGTCCGGGTGGTAGTTAATAAAGGTTTCAAAATAGTAACAAAAAACTATTTATTGTTAACCAACGTTTAATGACCGCCACCTAGACTATCTTCCAATGTAAAACATTATAATTTTAAAAAACATTTTAACATTGAGAATATTAGCATATTATCAGTTATCATTTTTTACGAGTAGGTGACTCAATTATTAATGGTGGTTCTCCGTATGTTATAGTTGTGCAATTAAGTTCTGTCTGATTTTCAAACTCAGACAAATGCCTATGCTATGTGCCTATGGAGCTGAAATTATTACGGGTACTGCATATCTCCTGCCATATGTCAATTTTGATATATTGACAAAAAATTTAAATGAAAGATTTAAAATTTTAACAATGATTTAAAAAGTTAATAAATCATTTCTTTAGTTTACCGTGTTCTCTTTCTATTTATATTCTAGTTTTTCTATCTTATTTTAAAATGTTTGTATCTTTTTCTCATTTGGCCTTATGAAGCACTGCAAAATGGGGAAAAAATATTCGTTACAAAGAAATAGTTTTCTTACAATTTTGTACCTTTCTTGACTGTCATCCGACTATCCATTACATATAGTTAACTATTAATCATCCAATAAAAAGAGATTCAATAGTAAAAATGAAGCAGGCATACTATAAAGTTTAAAGATAAATCAAATAGAGGTAAAAATTAAGACCTGATGTTTAAAACTCGCTTCTTTAACCAAATGTGATTTTGTTATAAGTCTTAAATTGTCTTCACCGTACTTAACGCTGACCCGTAAAGCAGATAAGTCTTTTTCTAACTGGCGAATATGTGATTTCAATTCTAAATTTTCATCAAATAATTTCTTCGCTTGTTGAGACTTGTCTTTTTGATCTTCTCGACATCTGCAAAATTATTTAAACTTTTTTTAAAAATATATCATAAGAAACTTGGAAATAGGTACATTTAAACTTTAATGCTTTTATCATATACTAGATCAATCATATAGAAAATAAAATAAAAGCTAGCAAAATAAATTTTAAAATATTTGAGCTTAAAAGGAAACAAAAATTAATTTTATATAATCAAAAATAAATTGTATGATATGTAAATCATTAAATTTACAACAAAAATTTGTAATTGTAGCCATTACATAAAATATTTTTGCATACTATATGCATTCAGCTGTGTCAACCTCCCACATTCTTCTTTGACAGATTATAGTATTTTATTTTTAATTTCAATAACAGACTTTTTAAGAGTATATTTTTTCTTGTTTACTTTAATATAGATTTATTACAATGTTATGATATGTAATATTAAATAAGTTTTTGAGTTAAATAATTAATTATAGTGTTAAATGTAACACTGATTTATGAAGAGCAGACTTATTTTTGAAGAATAATTTCTCTACTTATATTTTGTTATTAAAATAAATAATAATCTATGACATTGTATATTAGATTTCATAAAACCCCTTTATATATATATATATAAAACATATGAAATATCATAGTGCAATAAATGTATAATTATTAATATACTTTATTTTTTAATTTTTGTTTCAAGATTGTTGATGAAAATCATAGCCATTAATCTAAAAATAATATTCTAATAATTAATTGTATACGAATCTCTAAAATTATTATTACTAAATATATAGTTTATTTTTTAATTTGATGACCAACTTTAACATTTATGGCAGCAATAGCTTATTACATCCTTAATTTGCATTGCAATTAAATTTATAAATTGAATATACAATAATTTTATTACCTTGAGATTTCTGTTACCAGTTGAGCAATCCTTTGCCTGTCTTCTTTACAAAGATCACTAATTTGTGCCGGTTTTGAGCTTGCTACTTCAGCTTTAGAGTTTATATCGCAGAAACCTATTGTTGGAAAAGAAAAGTGGGAAAATTCGTCATCACTTATGGGGACAGCCCTTATTTCGTCTGTGAACTCGTAAAAAGCATTACGTCTCGTTAAATAATCCTTTTTATTTTCTAATCCAGGCTCAGGATGAATTTCTTTTTGAGCAACATAATCTGCCAAAAGTAAAATAATTAGTTAAATAATTATGATCAATTAATCCATCACTGATTTCCTGGATAGGAAGGAAAATGGTGTTAGGTATACTTAATATTAAATTAACCTATTGATATTAGAAATTTTTGTAAAGTATGCATCATTTTGTGAGCAAAACAAACCAAATCGTTCAAATATACATAGCACTTCAGATGGGTTAAGAAGAGTAGAGTATTATCGAAACTATCATTGGTCCTATGAAACATTTTACCCAAAAAGTATAGGAGTCACAGTTTTTAATGAGAGGTTTTAGGAACATTTTTTGTCCTCAAATTAAATATTCTGAAATTATATTTTTTAACAGAAGCATTAGAATTGACATAAAAAAATAAATAAAAGATTCCTTACTAAATTCCATATTAGTCATCTCATTGATTTTTCTTGAATCTAAGGTTCTTGAAAGTTTTGACTACCAAACATAAATTGGCCCACATAGAAAGAGAAAAAGGTATCGGAGAAATTTTTGTCTTTAGTGTTCAACAATTGATTTCTCAGTTACAATAATTTTTTGTGTTACTGAATTTTTTTTTTTACTTAAAATTCATATGATTAAGTTTTAGAGTGAAGAAACGTTTCACTCGACGTTGCAAAGCTACATCAAGGCTAAAAAAAAATAAAAACTGGATACAAAAAATATTTTAAACAATGGCAGGATTATAAAATGACATACAAATTTATTGTCAACTATGGTAAGACTATAGCGGGACATAAAAATTATACAAAAAATGAACAAAGTAAAGTAAAAATTAAATATTATCAGAAGCCAATACAATCGATAGATTATATATTTTGTCTATTAGACATTGTATAATATCATTAGAAATGAATAATTTTTTTTACATATGAATTGATTTTTTAATTGAGAAAATTAATTTATTTTTTGATAGGATACTATCTCAGAATAAAATTGACTTTCTATTCTATTATATTACATTCTAAAAGAAAATGGAAATAAAGAGAACAAAATAAAATATTATTAACAAGAGAGGGAATAAAACATGCTATCTGACATTTATTGTGAATTGCAGTTTTTGGCTTCACCGAAATTTACCTCTTGAAGATTTCTGAAAGAATTTTTAGGAAATTTGTATTATTAAAAGAATAATATTGGTATTAGATTGTGGTAAGTCACTCTTGGTTTAAAGTAAAACATAATAATTAAAAAACATTTTAACGTTGTGAAAATTTTCATTTTTTCAGTTAACATGTTATAGAACCAAGTACTTCAAATACAGTAGTAATAAATATTAAGAATAGAAATGTACAGTTGGACTAAGGAAAGAAATAATGATGGAGGAACTATATTAAGGATAAGGCAGAATAACTTTCATGATTTTTTGTGTCATATTGTAGTCCTACCATAATTTACAATATATTTTTTATGTCAATAGACATTGTTTACAATATTTTTTGTGTCTTGTTTTTTAGCCCTGATTAAACCATTCAAACGTTGCATAAAATAAATAGTTTTTCTTATTTCTTGATTACCTTTATTTGACCATCACCTCGGCTTTCTTCCAATTCTATAATGTCAACCGATAACCTTCTAATTTTTTAATAAAAATTTGTACTGAAGTTTGTGAAAAAGTTCTTCGGATAAAAGTTTTAAAACAACGTATTCACAACTTTAATTAAAATAAAAACTTTAGATAAGCTTAATATAAAACTCAATCAAAACTTGTTAAAAACAAAAGTTAATTTACACATATTTACGATCCATGGTTTTTCACATCTGGCAACACTGATATAAAAGTAGAAACTACCAATCATAAAAAAAATAAATTATAACTAAAGATATATTTGTTTCAGAATTTAATTAATTTTTGAGGCATAGAAAGATATCTTAATTAAAGTTGTCTTATAAAAACGAATCTAAGGAACAACAGAATATTTCAGGCTAACAGCCCTGATGAAGGCTAGAAATTCTGGCCGAAACGTTGGCATGATTAAATAAGTTACTTTAACTTATTTGTGTTTTATTTTGACCGCACCCCCCAACCATCTTCTCCTCGTATAAGTCACCCACGGTCAACTATCTCTCATGATTAAGGAACAACCCTAGTGACCTGGTAGCCGATGGACCATGAAAAATTATTTTTGACATCAGGATCATGTTACTAAAGATCAAATCTCTACGTTTTTTAGAAAATTTGCAAAAAATATTTTTTAATATTCCTTCCACTGAAGGCTACAAAAAGATAAGAACAGTATTTTGGGTTTGTTGATAGTTTAAAGGGACCTCTAGACGGTCAATCGAAATGACAGTCGTCACTCAAAAGTCAAACTGACTTAAATCACGAAGTCATTCACGCCTACTTGTAATTGAGATACCAGCAAGAATCTTGTGCGATGTCTCTTTCAATTCGTAATAAACAGAAACTTTTTTAACCATTATTTTGGCAATCGCCTGCAAGAATAAAGTGAAGGCACATTTGAACGAAGCATTCGCAGTTTCACCTTCACTTTCTCAGAATCCTTTCCACATCAAATTTGGAATGATCGCATTTCAAAAACTGCTTAAATGGAGCTAAGCCAAAAGTGATTATAATAAATGTTAGTTAGTAAAATTAAATTTAGATAATGGAAAAGTAATGGTGTTGATGGGATGCGGAGTTGGTGATAGTGATGGGGACAAAGTCCTGATGCATGATGAGAGAAATGCGCTAACTTGATGTGAGCTGCTCGAACCCTGGTGCTTAGCTGTGGGTGACCAGCGCCTCTAGGTTTCCCTCTGTCACACTCTGCGCTGCTTCTAGCCTGTCATCCTTTAGTCCCTAGTAGCTGAGTGGCGCCCCATCGCTTTTATGACCCTATCTTATGACTCGCAAACAAATGAAATGATAAGACTGTGGGTTGAATAGTTATTCATTAGAACTCCTACGCGATCAATCTAAACTTCCATATTTAGTTTTTATGTAATTCCAACTGACCGTAAAAGCTTGGAAGGTGGAAACAGATTCAGAACTCAGAAAATTTCTAATTTTGAGGTCACACAAATCAACTTCCTGCTCATTCATAATTTTTTTTATAAACTTCGGCATAGTTCAAAACAACTGTCCGTACTGAGTACACGCATTGCTTCTTAATTTAAGAATGATTTTCTGAATTTAAGAATAAGAATTCTGACGTTGTGTGAGGAAAAATATTATTCAAGACAAACGCGGGTGGCCTGACCTTACTCTTCTTCAAAGCAAAAAAAGTCACGCCCTTAGAGGCGAAGTTTACGTTGAGGTTAATAGAAACTTCCGCCATTGTTCCTAAATTTAGAGGCTACAATCCAAAACTTAGTAGAAAGGAGGTTATACTTTGTTACAAACTTACCCCAGTTGTCTATTAAAATACTCATTATTTCTGAACGCATCTTTAAAAAAATAATTGTTTTCAATTGAATTAACCTATTCCTAATTAACAGTGTTTTAATATACAATGATCATGATAAATTTTATAGGTGTAAAAATACCTTGCCATTCTTGGCGATAATCTTGGACCAGTTTCTTTTCCCCTCTTCCATCCTTCAAGGGATTTCCATACATGGTGTCCTTTACCCATGATAAATCATGTCACTGTTATATATTCTCTACAGTTGTTTTTTGAAATAGCCGACTTATTTTTAGTAATGTCACTAATTGGCCTAAATAAAAGGAGTGTCATCTCAGAATACAATAATAACAGATGTTCCTGTTCTGCGGCGTCTGTACATAATGCCAAAGCTTTGTAGCTTTATGCTATTCCTTAAGTTAATTAATTATAAAATATTTATTAAATTAAAGTTGAGAATATGTTAATTTGAAAATTAAAATTTTATTTGTATTTATTAAGTATGAAAACGTGTAAGTTTTTGTGATGGTCTTATTCATCAAGAAAGTTAAGAGTCAAGATATGGGGCCATTTAAATTATTTTATAAACAACACGCTAGCAAAAATCGTTAATTCATTTAACATTTAAAAGAGAATTTACATTTACATTTGGTAATTTTCCAATTTACTCTTATCCCTCCCTTCTCTAAGATAAAAACTAATTTTTTTCTTGAAAAGTTGTTTCTATTACAGATAAATACAACAGACACTGTTACTACTACGTAGCTATTTATAAAATAAACAGTACTTCAAAAGTTAAAATAAATTGTTCATGTTGGAAGTTTCGAATAGGTATATGGAATTTACCTGGTACACTGGTGTGCTCCCTAAAAAAATTCCTGGATCCACTACTAACCACAATGTCCCTTAAAATTATGATAACTTACCTCTTTAAAGATAATAAGTAATAGATATTAAGAGGTTATCTATAGCAATAGTTTTGACAATCATCAATCTTGGAATGGAAAAAACGTAATCCGTTTGACTCTGCCTGTTCGACGATTGTCAAAACTCGTATTGGAACAAACTTATGGTTTTTTATCTTTATTTATGAAGTTCGAAGTTATTTAGCTGTAACTCCTGATAGACTGTAAAAAAAAAAATTAAATAATTAAAACATATGGATCATTATGGCACCATTCCAAGTCCAATATAACTTTTTATCCTTCAACAATATTTAGGTCATCCGTATAGCCTAAACTTTGTACTAGAAGATTAAAGACCATCCCTGTGTTATAGCTCATTCCAGTGTTTGAGAGCAGATATGGAGGGAATTTGTAACAGAGAAGTTCCTTTTTTTAAGGTCTCAAATTTCTTATTGGCCTTCACATTCCATTCATTCGGTATAATTTTACTTTCACTTGCACCTCTTTTGAGAAAATATTTACACAATGCCTTGTCACAAAACAAATTGATGTTTAAAATCTTAAGCAAGTCTATAATGGAGGTAAATTATTGATGTTTGGTTATCATATAACATACATACACAACAAACATACCATCCGATTGGAGAATGGTTTCAATAATTCCTGTATCCAAACCTGGCAGAGACCCATCGCCCTCATTTCTTGCCTTGTCAAGACTTTTAACATAATGATTAAGTGGTTTCCCGAAAATAGTCAAATATTGAGTCAAAACGTGTTTGTTTTTAAAAAAACCTCTGCTGTTTCAGGAACTCCGCATGTGGGGCACCGGAGGTCGATGTTCTTCCCAAAACTCTGCAGCTTTCCCTGAAACCCTCCGTGTCCTGTTAGGATCTGTGAGAACCAATAGTCTGGGAGGATTTACCCTACTGAAAAGTATAAAAATTATCGAACAATTTATACAGACGCATCTAAAGAAAAAAACAAAGTTGTAGTCGGGATATGTGATGTCCAATATAACCAGGATACATCGATAAACCTCCCCACCAAGTTCAGCATATACAGTGCTGAATTATACGGTGTTGTTGAAGCTTTCAAAATAGCAAACAGAAAATATAAGAAAACAAAAGTCGTAATTCTGACAGATTTCGCTTCCGTATGCAATTCACTAAAAAACATACATCGACAACATATTTCATTTTACCTAATAAATAACATAATAGTATAAGTTCATAGTTCATCAAATGACAAATTTAAGGTCCAATAAGTTCCAGGTCATGTGGGTTTGTACGGCAATGAGCGAGCTGACAAGATAGCAAAACTATTTTCGGGAAGAGTGGAAAATGTGACTGGAAAACTGCCTTTACAGGAAATTTGTGGATGGATGAAAGAAGACTTCATTAGTGAATGGCAGAATAGGTATGCCTGGGAGTCAAGTCTGAAAGATAAGGATCATTTCACTATCTAACCTAATGTCTCTCACTTAGGTTAACTTAACTTGCGTTAAGTTAAACAGAAAAGAAATAGTCTAACATGATTAAGAATTAACCATGGTCCTACAAATTGCAGCTTGACATTAATTAAAGTTAAAAAAAAATTATATATATTGGACATGCAACTCTATCAAGGACCCATTACCTATTATACTAAATTGCAGTAGATATGATAAATACAGGAATAAATATCCCCTCATCCAAAACAATAACATTTTCCTCCAAGGGCTGGCAGATCTAGATAGAGCCACTATTCAGGCATGCAAATTTATGGCAGAATCCAATGTAGATTTTTAAAATTTAATAAATAAATAATAATTTACATTTTCATCTCCATTCTATTATAATATAACAACAGAGGCAGTGTATGACTCCAACGGGAGTCTTGGGCCGACATAAGAAAAGAAAAAAATCATATAACATAAACTAAAAACAAAATAAATGGATCTATTTTTAAGATAAGAGAGGGCAATCAAATTAGGGATATAAGGAGAGGAAAATTTTGGAAACTAAATGGATGAGGAATCATTTTCTAGTGAAAGAACAGAGATATTGTTCATATAAAAGTATTCATAGAATATTCCCACTACTTTGACTCTGAATCCTAAATTTATATGCATGTTTGAACATTGTACTTCACCCTCTGTCTAGTCTCAGCTCTGTACCAATATAGTTCACAGTAACTATAATTGCAATTCTGTTCATTATAACATAAGCTTAATGGATTAATAAATTGATAATAGTTTATGAAGTATCCAAGAATACTAATGATTAATTATGTTAATTTCATTTTTTTTCTTCATATTTTCAATTTTTGTAAGATAATTCTCGCCTTTGTAATATTATAATTTATCTTCTTGTAATATCATCAGCTATCTACTTAAATTTCTTGTTGTACTGAATCTTTGTTTGTTGTTGTTTTATATATAAATATTTACAAATTTTTCTATGGTTGTTATCCCTGAAATCCAGACCAAAACATAACCACAATAAATATTTTTACTTACTTGTGTATCATTACTGACCACACTCCCAACCATCTTCTCCACATATTGAATCTACAGTCACCAATTAAAATCTCATAAATTGAACACAAATGGTTTTTCAGGAATTTATTTTATAAATAAGGTACTGACTAATTAAATTTTTAAATGAACAATGCTGCCTCTTAAATTAACCAATTGGTAATATGCAAAAAGGTGTACACATAAGTGTTTAAAAATAGTCTTATTAAAAGTTAGAAAATAAATGTTCTAGAAAGAGTTTTTCTTAGGTAAAGAAATATACCAATGTATAACTAAGGCATAAAAACCCATATTCTAAAAGCTCAAACTTACAACTTAGCTGTTGTAAATAATTGGCTGCATGAAATTATTATGCAGGCATTAGGGACTTAAAACTAAAATCATACAAAATATTTTTAAAAATGAGCCCATTATAAAAAATATACAAGTGAACCTTTTTATAATCAAGAATTTGAAATTAATAACCAAAGTTACTTTTAAATAATTTATTATAAAATAAAACAATTTTGATTTAACAATTTAAGTAAACAAATAATACTCAGTTGAAATAAAATAAATGCATAGAGAGACAATTTTTGTAATAAATGATTTCATCCTATGCAATATAATACATATTAAATTATTATTACAGGATCTAGCAATTAGGGCACCAGTAAATAAGTCATATTACTTGATTAAAATATAAAATAAATTTTTAAACTATAACAATTAAATAAAATAGTATTAAATATTATAAAAATAACATATTTAAACATTTACATAAGTTATTAAAAATTATTAAATTAAGTATACACAAGGCAACAATAATTATAAGGCACATTTACATAATGTATTAGCAAATATGATAACTTTAATATTTAGGAAGTTATCATTATTAAAATTAGAAAAACCTAAGTACAAAGAAGACGATGAGATAAGATGGCAGTAACGTTTAAGGTAAGGTTAAATAACCTATTTCGTTTTTAACTAGCGTTTCTTTGTCTTGACAATTTCTTACTTTTATCAACAGTTTTAGGTGGAGGAGGCGCCTTCAAAGATACTTGTCTCTTGTATAAGCTGGAAAAGATATAAATTAAATTATTTTAGATATAAATAAAAGAAAATGTATTGTGTGAGGGAGGTGTTTAATATCCAGTTGTACGTAATTTCTCAAAAAATCCTAAAGGGCTCGGGGGAAAAAAAAAATGGTACAGCTATTGACCCATACGTTTTAATTAATTAATTTATTATTAAGATGAAAAACCATCTATTTGTTACAATACAATTTTTGACTAATATCAAACTGGCAGGTGCAAGCGGGTTACGTTTTTTCTATTCCAAGTTTGATGATTGTTAAAACTTTTGCTATAGATAACTTCTTAATATTTATAACTTATTATCTTTAAAGAGGTAAGTTATCATAATTTTAAGGGACATTGTGGTCGGTAGTGGATCTAAGAATTTTTTTAGGGAGCACACCAGTGTACCAGGTAAATTACATATACCTAATCAAACCTTCCAACAAGAACAATGTAGTTTTAACTCTTCAAGTACTGTTTATTTTATAATGCAAGCGGGTTACGTTTTTTCTATTCCAAGTTTGATGATTGTTAAAACTTTTGCTACAGCAAACCTCTTTTTATTCATTACATAATGCTTTTAAAGAGGTAAGTTATCATAATTTTAAGGGACGTGGTGCTCAGTAAATTTTGAAATACTGTTTAATTTATAAATAACTATGTAATAATAAAAGTGTCAATAACAACAAAAACAAATAGAAACAAGTTTTCAATAAAAAAAAAGTGTTTTCACCAAAAACTGTACCACAAAAATCCTTCCTAACAGAAAGAAATAAGAGAGACCTATTTATTATATAGGCTGAATGTAGGACCAAGCAGACCCTGCTTAACCTAAGGTCAATTCATGGAGGATAAAAATGAATAATAAATTAACCAAGATATTTTTTCTGCCACAGCCAATGCTACAATGATACATGGAGAGTTAGGAGTAACAGTAATTTTTAAAAATATTATGATTACCAAATACAAAAGGAAGTTGTAAGTAGAACAATAAACAATTTACTCGATATACTTACAATTTATAAGTATCCGACCTGATATATTCCATTATCCTGACAATACCACCTTGAAGCTGATCACTGATTGGTGCGACCCAAGGGTTTAAATGAAGTTTCACCTCCGACTTATCAGAAGTGAAATCCAGATTACCTAAAACAAAAATACAACTTATGATTATGGAATTCATAAAACTGATTAGAAGAACATTATAAAACAGTCACTATGCAATATTATTAATTATTTAAAAAAAAAAAAAATTGTCATCAATTTTCCTAGCATAGTTACTAATAATAAAATAATACCTAGTTCTGGAGGAAGGAGTGTGAGGCGATTAGCTTGAAGGTGCAGCTCCCTGAGCCGAGTAAGTTCACTTAATTCCTTTGGTAATTCTATCAGCTCGTTATCCCTAAGAACAAGCTGTAAAATTTAAGTTATATTATACTATATTTATAATATATATATTTACTGTATTATTGTTATACTACAACTTATAATTTATTATCATTAGATAAAATTCCTCATAACAAATAAAAATAATGCCAACTGAGAAAAACTAGTTCTCCAATGAGATAAAAAGTTTTATCAATTATTTTTATGACAAGTTCATAAAAATAAAAAAAAAATTAAAAAAATAAAAATAAATGTATGATCTCTGTAATGAAATAGATAAGTTCTGTTTTCTAACGACTTATAACAATATAAAAATAAAAACCCAATAAGTTAAAAATTAATAATTATACCTTTTTTTTAATAAAGCAGAAAATAAAAAAAAAAAATTATATCCCCTTAAATACTTAATGTCCAATTTATGTCAAATCCAGGGCTAAGATTGGCAATAAAACCTTAAGATTGTTCGGAATCATCATAAGTTAATGAAACAACTGTCATTGACTTCATTATATTGGGTTGTAAAATAAGTTTGTAGCGATTTTCAATATTTCAATTTAATCCTTTCTGTGTTCAGAAAATCATATTTACTTGGGCAATAATGTTTATATTCTAAAAGAGGATTAGTTAAGGTGCTTTTATGCATCAGTTTCAACCAAGATTCCTTATCTTTAAGTGGTATTTTGCTTGCTCAAAATGGAAGAGAAAAAAATTCATTTTCATCATTTAATGATTTTTTATTTCCGAAACAGAAAATCCACTGCACAGACGGTTAACAAAATTTTCAGTGTGTATGGCGATGATGCCTTAGGAGAAAGCACCATCCGTAAATGGTTTTGCTCAGTTCACTGGAAATTTTGCCTTGAAAGATGCAAAGCGCTCTCGGGTCGTCCTTCAACTGTTGATGATGACAAAATTCAAGCATTGGTCAATGACAACCCTCACACTACGACACGGAATACCGCAGAACTGTGCCCAGTTGAACAATTAAAGGCTGCAGGTGAGCAAAAGCTTCCAGCATTGGCAAATCAAAAAGGCAAAGTTTTCAATCACGATAACACCCGCCCTCACGTGTCTTTGCAGACTTGGTAGAAATAATTGGAATTTGGCTGAGATGTGATCCAACACCCACCCTATTCACCAGACCTTGCCCCGACAGATTTTCACTTATTTAGGGCCCTTCAAAAGTCTCTTAATGGTAAACACTTAAAATCGCTCAAGGAATGCAAAACACACATAGAGGAGTTCATTGCACAAAAATCTAAGGAGTTCTGGGAGGACGAAATTAAAACATTACCTGAAAGATGGCAACATGTAATAGATCAAAATAGGTCATATATAATTAATTTAAAATATTTATAAGAATCTGAGGTTATTATTGAAATTACCAGTAAAAAATGCTACAAACTTATTTTACAACCCAATATCAACATAAAGCCCACTTTACACGACCAATATTGTAGAACGAGGTACTTACAGCTATATCAGATGTGTCTGTATGGTTGCTACAATAGGTGTATTCATGATGTTGTGTTAAATGTTAAATGTTATAACTATAAGATTGTGAGCAGCCCTATTTAAAGTCATGTTAAACGTTAAATGCATAAGAGCCCTAGCGGATTTTCTCAGCAACTTGTTGTGTAAGCCTTTATGTTTATAACCTTCCTTCCAGACCCTCATGTTATTGTTTACTTCAGTTTTGATTTAAGTAATTAATTACAACATGCCTAGAGTGAGTGAAAAGTGGAATTTGTGTGAAAGTTTAGCTTATGAAATGAAATGAAATGAAAAAATAACTTTATTCTGGGACATATGTCCCCTAAGAATAAATACATGGTTCATATAGTGAGATTTTTATCTGGCGAGCGTTTACAAATTTTCAGATAGTAGAATGAAATTATATTGTTTTTTTTTTCTCAAATGTATCATTAAAATTATCCATTCTGGTTTAATAACAGGGATATGAATACCACAAACACACGAAAGAACTGACCTGTCACAACAAAAATGGCGGCGATCTCAACTGGTCTATTGTGTGACGTCATTCTCCATTTAACAGACCAAGTAACAGACTCTCAGCCATGTTAAATGTTATTTCGTTTTACCACGGTAAAAGAAGGCAATTTTTTCGATTTAACATGAGTTTTTCCATTTAACACGCTTTAAAATGTTAAACCAAAGATCATGAATACCCCTAAAACAGTCAATATATTAAGAATATTGACCATGCACAAGGTCCTAAAATAAAAACGTGAATAGATACTGCAGGATGCAATTGATTCTCACAAGGACCATTGGCAGCCCTTCCATTTAAGGAGGTTATGAAGTATAATAAAATAATTTTTCAATATTTCATGCTCAAATTGTTTTAAAACACTCATGGGATATTACTAAGTAACCTGAGAAATCAAATTTAAAAATTAGTATAGTTCACTCAAAACCTTGCCTACATGAGGAGGTTATGTGACACCCCTAAACACATTATCCTCCTTTTGCTTTTCCCTAGTCAGGTAAAAATGGAACAAGAGTTAATTTTATCAAATTCTATCCCTTACTTTAGATAAATTATAGTCTAATGTATTTTTCTGGACTCAACTATATTTCAAAATGTCTTGTCCCATATTGATTTTTTTCTCAAACGATCAATCATTAACCATAAAATATTGAAATATGGATATATGGATAAACACGTACCTAATAGAAATGGTAAGGAAGATATACCGCCATATACACTTCATTATCTTTTTTTATTAATTTTTTGTAAGAATTGTGAATTTGAATTATCTGACTGCAGCAGTTTTCTGATTTCTTCGTGACTTTACCAGAATTAAAAAAAAACCTAACCTTTCTCTGTCTTTATTAAAGAAAAACATATGTAATATCGTAATTAAAATATTTACATACTATTTGCAGATTTTTTAACTGTCCAATTTCAGGAGGAAGTATTTCGAAATCATTATCTCCCAGATAAAGTGCTCTCAAGGTTTCTGTAAAATAAATATAATTAAAATGAAATAATTTAAAATGCAACTACTATTAGTTAATCTAAATTAATTAGTGATTTATTAGTTAATATATTAATTTTAGACCTTTGTTCTAATGTCATATACATTATGCCCTAATTCAAAATTCAAATAAACAATTTCAACTTAATTTTTGTCTACACTGGCATTTTCCATTCCAGCTCCATTTTCATGGTCTAAGATAATTTTTTTCACTTTTTTAAAGGCTTATATGCATTCTGCACTATTTCAAAATTATTTCATCACAAAAAAAGAATTTTAACAACATATATTAGGACTTTGTTTTAGAAAATTTAGTTTTCTGAAAAATTGTAAAAGCTGATTTAAGCCATTCTTCCTCTGTTGTCTTAAAATTGTACCATTATTCTCATTAGTAGCATAATTTAAGGTAAATCAACAAAAATAATTAGAAGTACTCCAATAAAATAAGTAAAAGTATTAAATTAAGTAAGTACATGTTGGTACTAATACAAATGAAATATAATAAAATTTTAAGTAATGTGATTATTTCATTTTTATGTTCATTTTATTTGGAGGTATCGGAAAGTTGAACCGTTTTACCACAGTTCAGCTTCCAGCAAGCCTTCCCTTATACACTTTATTCCAACACAGTTTTAAGCTAAGATGAAAAAAATCTATAATAATTAATTATCACCTCATTTTCGGGAGAAAAGCTATTTAACCGTTCTTCTGTAGTCTTCATATGCATTCTAATTAAATTAAACAGATACCAATAATGATGCTTTTAATCACAAATTGATCTTCCATCACATAAATAATATCATTAACTTTGAAAATAACTTAGTTTTCATTTTTTTTATAGTACAACAGCACCAATCAATACATTGATTGAATACATTAATATTTTTAAATGCCATATGTTAAAAAAGTGCAAAAATAATATTGATGAAAGGAATTTGGTCCGGGTGTAAAAATAATATTATTATTAAAATGGAGAAATTTACATACATGTTGACCAACATTTGTTTTTACTCTTTATTCTAATGTCACGTCTTCCTGATACATTCATACAAATTAATATAAGCCATGACGACCAACAAAAACATTGGATAACAGAAAGTTAAATTAGATACATACAAATCGAGTCAAATAATATTCCATAGCTAAAGTATGACACTAGCCCAATATGGCTAACTCCTAACCTGTACATACATTCATTTGGCACAATATCAGTGAAGTAAGGTATGTATGATGTAAGTCTGAGCCCAAGAGGAAACAATCAGACCTGATAAATAAAAAGCTTCTCAATTATTTTTTTAATCTGTGATGCTAGCTAAAAACTAAAGAGAAAAGAACTACTTCAAGATATAATCAAATCAGTTACTAATAACTACAGAGGCAATCAACATCTTAAGATATGATCAAATCAGTAACTGATAAATAAATAAAATATAAGGGGGGGGGGGAATATTAACATGATACAAAAAATATGGATAAATCTATGTAACATTGTTTTAGGTTTAAGTTTGTATTAATTTTAAAGTAAATTATAGCTACCTAACATAAAAAAATTATTTGGAAGACTGCCTTCGTGTAGATTATTATAGGTAAGATCAAGTACTTCGAGAGCTGGGCATGCACCGAAGCCCCTAGGCAGAGAATTGAGCCGATTCATACTGAAATACAAGAAATAATACTCTTTATTAAATGCTAAAAAAAAAAAAATAATTAGGTTTATACTATAGTGAGAATCTTCCATTAGGAACAAAATAAAATTATAAATAAAACTATGACAAACTAGTGATTGTTCAGTATTAAACAGTGAACCATTCATAACTAAAAATTTATACTTTATAATTTAGTTATAGTTTTATTATTAACTAATTTTTGCCCAGTTCTGCCTTCCATATTTTGAAGGTCGTAAAAACAAAAATAAATTTTCTTTTTTGAAAACAACTAGTACTGATCATACTTAAATTTTGATAATTTTAGTGACTAGTATGTTTGATCTAACAAGAGTGATCTTTTATTTAAGATGAACTTTGAAGCATGTAAAGTTTTTTTTAATATACATGTAAATTGATCTCTGATTACAGTTTTTCTAAAAATAGTACTTGACATGATGAATGAAGTATGATATGATTGATTGGAGAAGATGGTCTGGGGGTGTGGTCAGCAAAGGTTACCTTTCCATAATCCATAATTCCAATCCATAATCTACGGTCAACTATATACACCTCATTATGATATGAATAGAAGCATACATACCCAAGATTTAAAATCCTCAATTTTGGCATAGAAGATATTGACATGGGCAAATCTTCAAGGTAATTATTAAAAAGATTCAATATTTCCAAGTTCACCAAGTTGGCTAAACCCGCAGGAACATCTGAAAAAAAAAATTTTAATTTTTAAAAATTTATTTATAAAATAAAGAATAATATTAACTTATTTATAAATATTTATCAGTTAAATATAACAATAAAAAAATATACCAATCAACATAAAATTATCCCTTATCCAGCATTATTGGGATCAAATGAGGAATAAAGGTAAAAACACCAGAACTAATCATCACCAAATTATCAAATAAAATTAAATATGAATATTAATAAATAAATTAGCTTTTGATATTAAATTAAAAGCAATCTGCACAAATCAAAGAAATAAAAATAATAAGAAATATTAGCAAAAACTTACTGCGTATTTTATTGTGGCTAAGTGTCAGCCTTGTAATATTTATCATGTTAACTGCAATAAAGAAAAACAAAAATATATATACATATATATGAATAAATAATTGAAAACCTTTACAGAAACTGTTTAAGATAGTTTATATATTAAATATAATATATATATAATTGATTATAATGGTAAATATAAATATATATTTTACTTATAACTTTAGTAATAAACAGAATAATTTTTTTTTAACTTATAGAAAAGTAATTATGTTAGTAAATAATTAATTGAAATTTAAAAGAAGTTTTATCCTATTTCAATATATTTTATAGCAATTTTTTTAATAATGTCACTTTTCTTTCAGGTTAGCAATAAGTATAAGTAAACATATTATTCTCCTCTATAACATAAATCCAGTATAGGAACTAATCTGTATATATCAGTGGTTTCCAACTCAGAGATTTCTGTGGGCCAGTAAGCCGGAAATTGAATCGGCCCACCCCCCACTCCTGACTTGGTACAAAGGGGGAGTCCCCCGTGGAAAATATTTGACAATTAGGTAGCTAAAGAAAAACTGAATAAAATAAAAATGATGTGTGAAAATAAACAAAACAGATCAAGGTTATATATATTTCTTAAACAATATCTAATTGATTCTCAATAATTTCTTCTAAGCAATACGCATTGACAAAAAATTAATTAAAGTATTTAATTACCAAGGTACGTCAATGACTGAGGATTTTAATATAATTGTCAAGTACAGATTTATGTTTTGACCCAAAAAAATAATTAAATAGCATTTAAGAATGTATTTTTTTTTTTAATTCAAGAGCTATATTATGCAGTAAATATTAAAGTAAGTAAACACAAATTTATAAGAAACTTAATTTAATTTACTTTAACTTAATTTAAACAGAAACTAGTCTCTAATTACATATAAAGGTACTAAATACAAACCAAGACGATGATTTCATTAAAAGTGTTTTTAAAAATTAAACTTAAATTTGATATACAAATGAAAAGAAAAAAACTATATAAAATTCATGAATACTGCCCACTATCACAGGAAGGGTGTGGTCAAACATATAATGTTAAGAGATTTAAATTGGTTTAAAGCTTTAAAGTTGTATAAAGATATATTTAAAAAATGGATGGTAAATATAAACTAAGTCACATAGGAATATGAAATAAAAAAACACAAATATATTTACAAAATATATCAACATTTGAAAAAGTATTGTAAGGAATTAGAGTTATAATATTTTAAACCACATAAAATAAAATAAGAATTGACGGCTAAAATAAAATATTTATACTGGATATAAACAAATCTTTGATATAAACAAACAGTGGTGTGAATCATTTTTAAAGGTTACGACTCCCACCTTTCTTTTCTTTACCATATTAGGAAATCATAAGCAGTTGGTTCACATTTACTTACATAGGCCCGGTAATTCTTCAAATGTCACAATTCCCTTATCACAGAGATCTAGCTCGGGGTTCTGAATTTCACGAGCATCGTCTAAAACCTTCTTCGCCTTCGACATCTTCGAGTTTGTTGGTAAACAAGACACTGGTGCTCTTTCCATCGCTTATCGCTTATCGTTAGCTACTGCCTTACTGATTATAAATAAAATATTCAAACAGATTTGTTAAATTAAAGACAATGTCAGACTTTATTTAATAAAATCAAATGAAAAAATTATGCGCTATTATTTAAAACAGTTAGTACCTTCAAAAGAGTTATATAAATTCACTACTTCATAAGAGGTAGATCATCCCTTAAACAACAAGTACTTAAAACTCCCAGGAGATGTACAATTTCTCCTAAATTAAAACGTTTTTATGAAATTATCTAAAAATATTTTTGTCATAGATTAACGACTATTTGCATATATTCTGACATACTCTTTACAATAAAAATGAAGAAACTAGAATTATTAAGGAGATTAACATAAACATTTCCAATCCTCAATTCTCCTTACTTGGAAAATAAAATCATCCATAAAGACGTAAATGCTCCCTATGTAGCCCAAACAATGCATCTATCCTCCCATGATAAACTCTAACCACTCAATACCACTATTTTCTGACCTTGCTTACTTGTCTACTCCAGATAAATCCTCCGAGGCACCTGAAAAGAAAATGGCCTCGAGATATTCTTATAACGTAAAAAGTTTGTTGGAAAGCTACCAATAGATTATATCCCCTCAAATCTTTCATCTTATTAAAGCTTTACACATTTACTTGTTAAATACTGTCATAAATTTCATTGAATAAAGAACAAATAAAAACAACAAACATTTCTACAACAAAACCATATTCTCGTGTACAGTACTAGATACAAAAAAAGTTTTCATGACCAGTATTCAGGTTCAATCACTGAACGGGTCAAACATATAGAAGATGAAGTCCCAGGGTGGGCTTGGTAGTAGTGCTGTAGTATGTTGAATCTTGTCTTGTAACTCGACTCGCTTCTTGTAAATTTAATTCTTATTGCTGTAAGTTAGGGAATCGGCCAGAAATTAAACTATTTAGTTCTTTAAAATAAAGATAATAATTTATTCCATAAACAAAGAAATAAATCACAACTATTACCAATTTAAAAATTCTACTTCACATTTGGCTCACTCTTCACTCCTCCTCTTCAGATCCGACTAAAGGATCAAAGTTCATTCTTTCAGGATGTAAGAGATAATTTGTTATATAACATAACTGTAGAAGTGAATCAGTTGAAATAAAAAAAAATCGCAAAAGAGAGGTTACACTATTCGAAAACTGTCTTATACAAACAGTAATCTACAAGGATTTGTCAAAATTTAGATGCTGTAGTGTGGTGATAACAACTACTAAAACTTCTCAAATCCTTACGACATCATAACTAGCACAACAACCTGCTTTGTGAGATTGGGTCTTCTCAAGATGATTGTTTCATGCATCAGTAGTCCAATTTCTATTGTCCATAAAGGATCTAGTATGTTTTTCTATATCATCCATACAACTTGTTCTGGGCTGTCCCATTCTTCTCGCTCACTTAACATGTGCTGTACAACATTCTTTCAAGCTTGATAAATTGAATTGTTTCCATATCTTCAAACATGTAGGGACGATATCATTGATGGAGGGAGAGAACTATGTACCACTTCCATAACTACTCTCCAGAAAGCGTTCCATATGATTGTCAGAAATATTGTGTGAAGTTATGTTAATATTTTTATTTTAAAACCATGTAAAATACTATTGTACTAATAAGTGTATTATTTAAATTAACGAAACAAATATATTGATCCACTTTAAATTAGCTTCTAAAAGTCCGTGCCTTTCACCCGCCTTTGCATTCCTAGTGGGTTGAATAACCCCAATATACTCGCTTTCCGTCTCCTCTCCTTTGATATTCAATATCCCCATCCCTTCTTCCTGCGGGGTGGCACTAAGTGTATACATGAATAAAATATTGGCGTTGATGACCGCTAGGTTTTACGCCTTAATTTCCGAATAAACAAACAAGAAGGGCCCCAAACCTCACCATTTAACTCCTTTGTAACCAATACGTAATGCAACTTATCGATTCATATTCTGTTTTAGAGAGATCGGAAAAATAATTCGTTAGATAGCTACTAATCTCAATTTCATTTGACGGGTATTAGTGTACTCTTCCATTGGAGTGGAGGTGTATTAATCCCACGCTGTAACCATCCGTTACCTCCCTTTTCTTAAATTTATACTTACGTAACGGAGAGCTAAGATTGCTCTACCGTTCTTGTCCTTTGGTCAGTTTTTACAACTCCTAAAAAACCGGCCACCCTCTCGACTATTGGCGAATTCATTCTAATGAGACGTATCCGTACCTTGAAGAATCTAAGGCGAGTATCTTTCTAACTTGCCTTTCCACAAACTACCGTAAGAGAATACCTTAGGGAGTAGAATCCTCATCTTGTCAGGATTTATTAGGAGGATTACCTCACCTCTTAAATTAGACTAATCATACCTAGTACATCCAAAATATCATGGTTTCCCCAGATGCCTTTATCTCTTAATATTATGAACCTATTTTCCAAGGACTTGGTGGTTATCCATGCTTCTGTCTCATAGGTGAGAACTCTTATATAGGCTTATCAGGATCTTGAATAGATTAATTTTTGTACAAGAAATAAATGTACTTTTAAGGTGCATTGGCAAACCCTAGAAACACTTATTGAATTCCTTGATCTGCTGTTTAAGTAGTTACACAATACACTGTTATAAAAAGGATGAGTCAGAAGAAATTGATGTTTTTATATGTATTTGTTACTAATTATAAGAGATAGTTGACCATGGATGACTTGTATGAGTATAATTTTGTTAATTAACAAATAGTACAATTATTTTTTTATTTGAATAAATTAATTCAGATAGCAAGATCAGCAATTAATTTTTAAAATAGATAACAACTTTGATAATTATGTTGAAAACCAATGAAAATTTGATAAACAAATATTTTTACACAGAATGCACTGGCTGGTTCAGCTAACAGTGTCCATAGAAAAGATTCTCTAAAATAATAATAATTTTCATCTAGTTTATTTAGGACAGTAAGGGTTAATAGAAAATGTCAATTAAAACCTTCAATATCTACAGCATTTTTCCAAGGAAAATTAATAATGAAAAAATATAATTCCTAAAAACCCAAAACATGTTTGTAATTTTTTTTTCCTATAGTCCCATTCCATAAGACAAGAGAAATCGAATAAACAAAAACATGTGAGCTGCAGGTTTAGCAGTATCTCTCTTTGAAGAAGCTTCACAGCTTTCACCATCAAATAAGGCAAAAGCTAAGGAAGCTCTTTTAAGAGAGAATGCCGTCCAACTGGCATTTCAGATATTTTTCTCATCTTGTAGAACATACTATAGTACTCTTCAAAAGAATTGAACTAAATTACTTACTAAGGTATTTAACTAACTTCCAAAATAAACAAATAAACTAAAAGTAGCCAGTGAAACATTTGAAACAGAGGTTTCCAACTGGGGGCAGCTAATCTTCATTTTGTGACCAATGAACAAAATATTTTAGAAAAAATATTAGGAAAGTTAAGGATAATACATCATGACTAAAATATGCACAATGGAACTTCTGTTCTACAAGCAGAATTTTATGAACATTGATTGGCTATTATACTGATTACATTGATATTAAGAAAAGCCCATAATCATAATGCAATGAGTTTTTTTTAATTTGGTTCCAGAGCCATTACAAGTTGGAAACCCTTGAATTAAAATTTAAAAGGAACAATAATCAATGCAATGAGAAGAAGCTATTTAATGGGAAAAATATATTTAAAATAAGAAAACTATGTAAGACTACTGTAGTTGTTATATTATTTGGATTTGAAACTCCAGCCAAGTTATATGGCTCAATGCAATATTGTTAATTTATTTTTACACTTAACATTAAAGATTTCCATAGCTCAGTCATGTAGTGAGCATAAGCATAGTCTATATTATAAATAATTAAAACGTAAAATTAATTTTATTTGGTTCATAGCATGGGTTTAGTCAAACAAAACATGAATAAATTAATGGAATGTTTTGAGTATATGCGCCTATATGTAGCATATACACATCACATATTTACAAAATATTTAAATGCTTATATTTATAAATTAAACATTATCACAGAGGCCAGCATTTATGTTCATTCCCTATTTTGATTAAAATAAATGCCATGAACGTATTTTACAAATAGATACATTTATTTATAGCTTTAAGCAAAGCACTTTAATCATAAATCATAATACACAATTTTTATCTCTATGTTTTAAGTATCGTGCAATGATCATTATAAAAATAAATAAATAAATAAAATAACAACAGCAGTGTTCTCTCAACTATCAATTTCTTCTAATGGATAAAGAAAACAAATTTTTATATTAGATAATTATCCCTCTTGTGTGCAAGATCAATTTATAAGAAGAAGTTAGTTTAATAATATAATATAGCAAATTAGATTATGTATAAAAATAAAAGTAATTAAGACAAAACTCAAGTTAAAACTTACTTAACTCTATATGTAAACTATTTCTCTAGTCCGGCATTATATTGACCTTAGGCTTCAAAGGGATACAATGAAAATAATAAATTTTTAATATATATATATCGATAGAGCAGTAGTAAGACATAATAGTAGCAATATTTAATCCAATGAAATCTGTAGCAGTTGAAGATGTTGATAAAGTTAGTAGTACTTTCTGCTAAACCCTAAGAACGGGAGTGCCATAATTCATTTTAGAAGATCACCTCAAAATAAATATTAACTGACCCAGGTGAAAATAGAACTCAGAACACTACTATAATATTTATTTACTTTTTCATAATTTGACCTAAATAATTGATAACACTAAAAAGAATTGAGAAAAAACTCAGTATATAACCTTATTTAAAACATACAAGAACTGTAAATATAGATAAAACCATAAAAATATATATAATTAAGGAAATGTGCAAGCATGATAATAGGCAGTTTTTGAACATAAGAACTTGGTGGTCCTAAACTTTTGACTGGCAGCAGAGTGTATATTTGAAATAATTTAATTTTTTCTGATGGCATTCAATACCTTTAACTACAAAACAAACTTTTCAATGCTATAAATATTATGGTTAATTAATAATTGCAGTTATCAGACGCACTGTTGGAGCCAGTAATGCCGGACAAGAGAGTTTTCCTGCATAAATTTAAAAAATACTTACCAATATCTCTGTGGGACTTGGAATATTTTACTTTTCATAGAGTAAAAATAATAATAATAATAGTTGCAGTTAAATATGAAGCATTCTAATTCAAAACCAGCAAGGTTCATTTTTAATGGATTATCACAAAATAAAAGAATTTCTGAGGATATGATATCCTGGTGTCCGGGTGAGGGCCCCAGAGTCCTCAAATCCCACCTTTAGTCTGTCGATACTTATTTCTTTCTGGAAGATCCCAGGAAATAAATCTTCATAATTCCACTCTAAGGTGGTTCAAGTCTTCAGTGGAAAACTTAAGAAAAAAAAAAAAAAACCAAAAAAACAGACAATTTTCTTCCCAAAGCAGTTGAATCACATGTTCTAAAACAATTTTTTGGGGAAAAAAAAACTTTTAACTCATAATAATCTAGAACGAACACTATTAATTAAACAAATTAAAAATTTGACAATAAACTTGGCTGTTTTTGGAATGCAACACCTCATATATAACTTAATAAAAATAAATCATATCTTAAACTAATTAGCTCATAATAAAACAAGTTATTATTTTTTTACTTTAAAAAAATTAACCTTAACAATTATAAAATTCCCGATGTAAACTGCGACATATTTCACTCCTTTACAGTATTATCAAGTTTTTAAAAATAAATAAACAGATACTGTAAAAATAATAATTAAAAGACCAAAACATTTTATACATGTCATAATGCTGATTGTTAACTTATTGCATTTATAATATATTGTTAAACATGGAAGACTAACGTTATTCAATAGTTAAAAGAAATAATAGTAGATATAATATACACATCAAAACTTATATATCGAGCAATTATGTATCAACGATTATTATGATGCCAACTGATAATAGGCTGGGATCAAAGTGACAACTTTTCATAACTGTTTTTGGTAAATGATATAATTAGAGACGGGCAAATCCTCCATTTTTAATTATTAAATTATCTGTAGTCCATAGCTCACTATTCAACAAACATTTATGACAAGGAGTGTTCGGGATTTGTCATTACTCGCTACTGCTCTTTTTTATTGCGCCATTAATTACTGGCTGGAATCAGTAATTGGAACAAAATTAGATCACCCATCTCTAGATAGAACATTAACTGAACAATGTTCACAAAGGCAATTTGCTTAAAACTAAACAAAAAAATCAACAGAGAGCCTTACAGTACTAAAATTACATATGTATACATTTATATATATATATATTTGTCTTTAGGCCTTCTGACACTAATTTATGAATAATTTGATAATACAAACATAGAGAGGCACTACAAACCATTCTTCAAGTACCAAATATGCACATATAATCGGTACAACTATGAGATGATATAAGAAATACGGCAGTGCTAATATGATTTTTTTTTGTTTAGGTGTCTTATAACCATAAGCTTATTTCCATTAATATTTTTTCCTTACTTTGAAATTATCTTCTATAACTCCGTTTACAATAATTCAAATTAATAATTCTTAAAACTACTTTATTTAACAGTATACTTTCAATCATTATTAGTGAATGAAGTTTGACTAGAAATATATTTTAAACTTCTTTGAAGGGTATTTTTAAAAACTCATTTAAAAAATGTTAATTACACAACATAAAGAAGAAATTAGACAAAAAGGAATATGAAAAGCATGGAATTAATTGGCAGAAATATAAACTTGAAGAAAAAAATATAGAGAAAATAGTTTTCATTCCACCAAATAAAAAGACAATTCATAAGATTTTTTGTCTGAAAGGGCCATAACAATCAATCGAAAAGAGTTTTAAAATTCTAAAAACTACTAAAGTATGAAAAAAAATTATTGGTGATTATATGAAAGACAGGCTTGGAGGAAGGAATATGATGGAGAGGGTAACCGGTGATTTTTGATTTTTTTATTTCCCTGATGTATAATGGTGGCATAGCCCTACCCTACTCTCCTTCAAAGCAAACATGAAGCCAAAGAGTGGTGGGAGGGTTTGGCCACGCCCCTGGAGCCGTAGTTAGTGTAAAGAAGGATTTCTGTAATATAATTATCTGTAAAACCGTTCATTTAATCGCAAACATGAACTGAATTGAAGTTCAGTGGAAATGCTTTTTCCAATAATTTGCTTCATTAACAATGGAAATCTATTAGGTCACAAGAAATTTGAACTTATGTCTCTGTTCTATTCAAACTTCCACATTTCTAATTGGAGAAGATGGTTGGGGGTGCGGTCAGAAAAAAGAACATAAATAAACAAAAAATTATTTAGTCATGCTGATGTTTTGACCTGAGTTTCAGGTCTGCATCAGGGTGGTTAGCAGGCGATCCAGGCTGAAACCTGAAGACCAGAAACTCAGGTCGAAACGTTGGCATGAATGAATAATTTTTTGTTTATTTATGTTCTTTTTACTGAATGCGTCCCCGACTATCTTCTTTAATTTGAATCTACAGTCAACTATCAACATCTCATTATACATTTCTATGTGAAGGAATAGTAAGGATTCCCCAGAGTATTTACTGTTATAAAATGTTACTGTAACTTGCAATTTTTTAACTAATTTTTTCTCAGAATAGTCATTGAAAAACGAATTTTCTATTAAGGACAACATTAAAATATAAAGTTTGATACAAATAAAGAAATAATAGTGAAAGTTGTTAAAAAAAAATAAAATAAAATACATTAATATAAAACAGTGTTCATAACACTAATATAATATCAACTCCTCTTGATTTTTTTCTTTTCTTTGTTTTGAAGAATTAATGAAACACTAAAATCACATTATATTCGCTTGATTTTCATTTTTACTTACTAATATATAAAGTAAGGGAAAGATTTGCAATAATGAAAAAAATTTTATGCATCAATAAAAAATGCTGAAAATAATTACACAGCAGTTTAGCATTTGAATTAATTATCTATTACATCTGTTTATAATACATAATCAGTGCTGCCGATTCGTGGGTAATTGTTGGGGATCAGGGATTTCTGGTAAAATGGATTTACGTTATATGCAGAGCGCTAGTGCTCTACCAGGGTAGATTTATTTTTAAGCCATGAAATGAACATAATTTTTAGGCCTTGGGCTGTTTTTGAGACCCGGGGCTGATAAAAGTTTTTGGGCAAATATATAATAACAATGTTTTCTCGCCCATCGTCTTTACATTTGGAAATGTCGATATTTTGTGACAGTTCACTGTCAAGGCATATACATGTGATAGTTAAAGTGACAGTTGCTTCATTGACCTTACTTGTACTATTAACAATCACGCCAAACCCAGTGCTACATTACTTGCATGAGACAGTTGTTTCACCAACAATACTTTGAATATCAACTATCATGCCAGAGCTAGTGTTACAGTACAATCATGACTGTAACAAGCATACAGTCACAGGAAAACAGGGCGTTGAGCGGATATTTTTTGGTCGGGGGAATCGGCAGCACTGCATATAATAAACATCTGGTCTGTCCACTCACATGACTATCTTTAATGCTTCCTAAAACGGTGAAAATAATGCTTTTAGTAATTACAAAAGAAAACAAAAAAACAATTGCTCAACTATAAATTGCAAGTATGGTGACTGAGTTGTCCCCCACATGCCTCCAGAGCCCAATAAAGCCTGCCTTTTTGGCTTCGCTAGGCCTGGCATCTTATCCCTTTCATCATACTCCTTCAAAAAAACTTTACTTAGATTACAATTGTCAATTTCTGCCCACCGCATTCCCTCAAGAGACTCTTGAACCCCCAACAGATTCCTTTGAGTTGAGATAAGGGATTAATTCGCACAGATACAAATCAGTTTATGAAGTTCATTTTTAAATGCAATTTTTTAACATTTCCACATAAATTCCTCTAAATAATATGAATGATATAAACCTCATCAGTGTTTCTGATATCTGCTACCGACAGTGCTTATGTTAGTCCATCATTTACACAAGTATTAAACAGTTTATTTAAGAAAAACTAAATTAATACAACATTCCAGAATGCAGATTAAATATTAGGAAACATTTAATCTTAATAAATTTGCAATATAAACCCTGCTGTATATTGGTCTATATATGATGAAGAATATCACCATACATAAAAATTAAAGAAACTGTCTCAACATTACCTCAAACTGACAAGCACAATTCACCTCATCCCATCAATAAATACCAGCCAACTACCATCGTAAACCTTTCGTACGGGCTCACTATGATTAATTATGATCTAATCTTATATTATGTAGACAGATGATTGATACAATAATAAAACACAAGAAACATAACTCCAAAATAAAAACAAATGAGTTTCAGCATCATTAGCTATCGAAATTGAAATTTACCTCAATAATAATAAAAAAAAAAAGTTCTGATTTTTATGATCCTTTCCTTTGAATGATGGAGTATGGGAGTATCCTATCCTATTATGGTAGATCTTTTAGATTTGGAAGTCTGCGTGGTTTAGTGAGTGAAGGTATGTAGACATCGATAGATGATTGTGTCGGAATCAAACCTCCTGATTTGCTAAGCTTTGTTATTATTTAGAACTAAAATAAATTGAGAATCATTAAAATTCATCTTAAAAATGTATTTATTACCAGTAAATCTTGATGGTCTGAGATAAAGGCTGTTTAAAACAAACATGCGTCGATCATTTGAGGGTATCTTAAAAAATACAATTGTTAAGTAAAAAGCTATGGATAGGGACTTAGGATTTTATAAATTAAAAAACATTTTAACAAAATGAAACAAGAACCAATGTGGTCAGTTCTATTATTATTAAAGCAATTTATTTTATGATTTTTTTTAATATGTCAAAAAATTTTTATTTTTGATATTAAGTAAGGAAAAAAAATATGGAACTTAATCTGTACAACCATAAGAGAACGGTATGTCATACAAATGAGGGTTTTGAAAAAAAACAACAACAAACAAACAAACAAGAAAAAACGACAATAAAAGAAAAATCTAAAAAACATGCTAGCATAGGTATTTTAATCATGGAGTTACAAGAGTTTAAAACAGATTTCAATAGCTTAATTTTCAAACTAAAATCTTAAAAGGGTATAATTAACAGACTGGAAGTAAAATAGGATACATTTTATGTCTTAGCCATAAAGACGATCACATAAATAGGATACATTTTATGTCTTAGCCATAAAGATGATCCTGTAAATAAGATACATTTTATGTCTTAGCCAAAAAGATGATCCCGTAAATAAGATACATTTTATGTCTTAGCCATAAAGATGATCCTGTAAATAAGATAAATTTTACGTCTTAGCCATAAAGATGATCACATAAACAGGATACATTTTATGTCTTGGCCATAAAGATGATCACATAAATAGGATACATTTTATGTCTTAGCCATAAAGATCATCACATAAATTACAATTTAAAGTCACCAGAAATTTGAGTTTTTAAAATAATAATCTGTTGAAATATGTTACCTGTTTTTCTATTTTGGTATAAACATATTTAATTATGCTAGAAATTTATCAAATCCATTAGATAGGGAAGTTCCAAAAGTACAACTGTTAGATGATAACATTATCTTTATACCCTCTTTAATTTATAGTATTTTGAATACATATTATACTTAACTTCAAGTGCTCACTATTACAAGCTATGATAACTTTTATTACAAAAGTAAGATGAAAAGTTAAAACACTCTGTACTGGATATTTAAATAGATTAATAATAAATTTAATAAATACCTAATATTAAGCATGTCAAATTACGCATTGACAATTTAATCTAAAATATAATATAACGTTTAAACCACATAAATTTGAATAGTAAATTTATAGCTCAGGACTATTTTATAAAATTTAATAATAGGTATCATTAAGAAAAATAAATGTACCAGTTACGTAATTTTTTTCATTTATAGTCCTGTTTTTCTGTAAAATTTCTTATATATCAACTTTTGCTACATATTCTTATTGTTTTCTGTGATTAGCCATGGAAGATGTTATTTCTGATGACCTCAATTGTAACTAAAGACCAACGAATGCCAGCAAAATGATAAAAAAAGAGCTTATAAGCCCCACAACTAGTCCAACGATAATTACAATTTTAAAATCTAAATTTAGTGCCTTGAATAGAAGAGTAGGTACGGTGTTAAGGCTGACCCCTTAGCTTGCTTCCCGGCCAATATTTCTTCAAGCTGGCGACGTGAGATCACTCGAACGGTTTCATCATCACACTCGAGCCAGGTATCATCGTTAACTTCTTCTCGCATTCTCACTCCACAACAATCAGAACCTCTACAAGAAGACCTACAAAAAAAAAATAATTTTTTCAACACTTCTCATTATTTTGCAGAATAAATAAGACTTTCTTGAAAAAAAAAAAAAGGGTTTTTGTACAAGCGATTTGTAATATAATTTAAAAAAACAAATAAAAATTAATCTAGTAAAAAATATAAGTAATTGAAGTTTAATTAGTGATAGAATTACAAATAACAAGTATTAAATGATCTGTGAAAAAATGATAAATGTATACTTTTTATTTTATATAAAAACTCAATAAATTTAGAATTGATTTAAATTCTAACCTTCCTACAAACCTGAAGTACTGTCCTCTACTCTCAGTAATTGAACCATTCTTGGGAGTCCTAAAAAACCACTTTTTTTTTGCAGTAGCGGAAGAACCCTTGTCAGGAGCCGCACTCGATAAGGAAGCTGTTTTCCTTCTCTCTCTAAAAGAATTAAAAAAAAAAAAAACAAGATAAGTTTCAGCTGTTTTCAGAAGTGGCCAAAAAGGTAACAAAACACATAAAAATTTTATTTTTAAATAAAAATTAAATTTAAAAATGGTCAAATCAAAGGAAAAATTATTTTCCTGTTCTAAAGTATCAGTTTCACTCCATTTTAAAAAAATGTCCCTATTACTTCATTATTGAACAAAATAAAGTTAATACTTGAAATTTCCCCTATGTTGTGGCACTTAGTCCAAAAATAGTGATGGTCAGACCAGTTCAACTCTTAAATCAGTGGTTCCTAAACCACGGTCTTTAGGTTTGTGAGTACCATGAGTGGGCTGAAGATATGTTTTTTTTCTTTTTTCTTTTGTAAAAAGATATTTTGTGAGTTTAAATTTTCTAATGCTACAGTTAGTTAAAAGGTTTTAACAGCTAAATGGACTTTTAAGTAACAAGATTTCATAACATATTCCTGAGGAAACCCCTTATTCCAAGTCGGAAGAGGGGTTGATCTGCAAAGTGTTCAGCTTAGTCGTCCACAGATCATTGTACAGATTGTGGGCAATGTGGACCATCTCCTGTTTCCAATTCTTAAATTCTACTCATATCTAGGGATAAGATATTGAAAGGAAAATATCAATAATTTTTTAACAAAGTAAAATTTAAATGCATGGTTTCATCTCCCGTTGAGTCTGTTTTTCATCTGAGAGAGTGCTCAAACAGTTTTATTGCAATGCTGGACAATTATTCTAGCAAACTTTGGAATGATGTGCTGGGGAATTATGGTGGTAAAGGAAACAAGCCCCATCTTGAGTTCGGCTAAAGTTTCTGGAGAGCTTACACCACCTTAGGGAGACATACCAAAGGCCTGGAGAGTCTTATGCATTTCTAGCACCACTTGCTCCACAATACCTCTCCGCTTTAAACAATATCACCACCATTCTCTTAACTAACATACCTAGATTTACAGACAGTAATGGGGGTGTTCTCATCTTCAAGCACCCATGCTTTACTTTGAGTCTTGGTTGGCATCTTAAAAGTAAAAGCAAGTTTCATCATCTATACTTTATACATTAGAGGCTTTTTCAGTTTTGAACTTATTCACCATTTCACTGCACCATGGGACACGATTCCCCATCTGAGCTTCAGTCCAAGCTATGAGGCTGCCAAGGAGTATAAAGCTCTCTGACTTGGTCGTAGATGATGGTCGCACAGAATGTTATGAAATGCTGGTGTATTAATACCCAAAAACTCTTTCATAAGGAGGTAGGTCACTCCCCTGTCTGCCTCAAGCAATTTCCAAACAGCATTGATGTATTCTCCAGTCTATGATAAAGCTGGACAACTTGATTTTGGAACGTCCTCATGATCAAAATTTCTCTTTCAAACATCCGGTACCATCAGAATATTGTTGTACGGGTATGGACACACTTAACACACATGAAAAAATGTAATGTAAAATCACTCTGTATTCAACTTTAGACCAGGATAACATTTCCGACAACTTTCACAAGCAGTCAGAAGGGAGCCCAGTGACTCAGGCAGCTATTGCTAAGACTTGGATAGGTCTATATACGCACTACCCTTTCCCCTCCTCGCATAATCCCATCATTCACATAGAAATACTTTCCTGTTGCCCTTATTACTATTAATAAATTTAAGCCATCTATTTTATTATGACAAATTGTGAAACAAATGATAAAGAATCCCTAACCAGTAATCAGTAAAAGGTTTTTTATGGTTTTTATTTTGATAAAATCATACTAATTTACTAAATAATCAGAAGATTTCAAAAACTTTCCACGTAAGGGTTTAGATCAAATATGTATGTAATTTAATTGATCATACATACCTGTTACAGGATTCATAATCAGTTGAAAAATCTCTTGGTTTAACATAAGCAACATAATGACCTGAAGCCATGGTAGCCCCTAAGTGCATGATAACAGAATAAAGACTGTATTCATGTTCGGGGCTAGGACTACCGAGCTTCTCACATCCTTCACAGAAGCATCCAAGCCTCAAAGGAGTAGGCATATGCTCGTTAACTTTGCTGACCACAGATCTAAAATCCGACAAAAAGTGATATATAAAGTTAAATTATTCTATAATAAGAAATTTCCAATTATTTTATCAATAACTTACCCGTAACCAGAAGAGAACCTTTTAATTTGCAAAGTTAAAAGTTTTGGTAATGACTCAAATTTAACACATCGTCGAGCTTCATTGTAACGAAGGCATTTTTCACACCAGTATTTGTTACTATCATGCAAATACTCCTCTGTTACAAGCGCAGACTGGTACAACTGATTGACATTAAGGCCATCATCTATTCAAACAAAAATCAGAAGCCATGTTTCAAATATTTAAAAATAAAAAAATAAGATTCTACATAAAAAGCTAATGTCACTAAAAGTAAAAAACTTTCAAATGAGCGCCAATTTTTAAATGCCAGATGAGCCCCTTTTATATTTGAAAATATATGAACATTCAAACCTTCTCCTAAAATAAGTACCCCTTTTTGGGTCTAGCTCCAAGACTATATAGGAAGTAGGTGTTTCTAATTATTAATGTTAAATAGAAATAAGTTAACTAAGTAGTTAAATCTTAAATCTCTCTTAAAATTTACAATAAAAAAAATTATGCATACCCTTTCCTTGTGAATCAGTCGTAATAGGGACGCAGATATCACAAAATGTTTCCTTCCTTTGCGTTACCTGCTCACACTCGAGGCATGTAGTCCTCAATAAAGATACTCCCTCAAAGTGCTCGGATATGAAGTTGTGTCCCACGGCAGTACTCTCTTCTTCGTAATCCACCCCGTTGGTACAACAGTCTCCGTTTTGAGCTATAGATTCTATAAAAATATAAAAAACTATAACTATATACATATGATTGTATTTAATGAAATATCAGTTTTAATCAATTTTAAAAGTTTGATTATAAAACAAGTAAAAACAAACACAACTATTACGTACATTTCAAAAGCTATTTAATTGTTTTATTTGATTAGTAATTGTGAAATTTAATTAGTAGTTACTGGCTTACAGAAATTTCATGTTAAGTTAAAGTTCTACTGTAGAATCTAGTTCTTAAGTGGCAACCTTATCAAACATATCTAGGAGTCGGATATGCTTCACTCTCTCTTCTCCCACTCCCTATCAGTTTAGGACAGTAGTACTGATGAAAAAGCAAAAGAGATCCATGCCAAAAGCCCAGAAGCAATTTTCATGTACTGCATGAGAGGAAGCAAAATCATTTTGAATAAATACCTTCATTTATTCTCGATTAGACAGATAGATAACATTTTCCTCTTTGAATTACTTTGGACAACCAGGGGTCTGCACTGATCTCCAGGACTTGCTTCTTCAAAATTATCACATCTCAGTAACTCAGTTTAATTATATTTTTTGTACATTTTAAATTTAAAGGTTTTATAGAATACTATTTCCTTTGGATAACATAAAATTAATTTTTATTTTATTTTTTGAGCTCAAATATTCATTTAAATGTTTCTCTAGGTTTAATTTTATTCGATTTCATAAAGAAGATGTTATTTTAATTATTCTCTTCCATTTTTTATAACACTTCATCAATCTATTTATTAAATTATTAATTCAACCAATCACTTTACAGCAAGCTGATTATTGTCCACAGAATAAATTTAACTAACAGTTACAGACACTTCTGTCATTAGCAGTTTTTAATTAAAGATAATTTGTTCGAGAATTTAACTTAATAATTTAAAATTATAATTATTTAATTAGTTTTATTCTCAGACAAATCAACAGACACTTCATTCAGTACAAGATACATTATGTATACAATATATACTAACCAATTCCTCTAGAATCGTTTTCTCCTTTGCCACGTCCCTGCCTACCAATACTTAACGATTTCCGTACCTAAAAAACAAAAAAACATAATAAGACATCTGTTATATTGATGATTATTTGTACATTTAATGTATGATTTACATAAACTTTTTGTTTTGATTACACCAGCCAACTTGGCCATCTTCATGACACCACAGAACCAATCTTAAGCAACTCTAACAGTTTTCAATATTTAGTAATGCAAATAAATAAACTGTGAAATTTTTGAATCTTGAGTAAAGAAAAAAAAACTGCCAGGAAGATGGAAGATGGTTATAGATAATAGAGGTGAATATATAATAAATTAATATAATTTCGTTATTTAAAGAGAGTAAAATAAATGTCTAATAAAAAAAACAGACGTTAGTTAGACAAAAAATGAAATTGAAAATAAATTTAAAAAAAGTAAACTTATGTGTGGGGGGCAACGGCAGCAGCGTGCCTATCAACCAACCCTAAGGTTGCGAATTCGACCCTGCCCTCATCCGGGATTTTTACAAGCATAAAATAATACTAAACTCACACGCAGCCTTCCCCAATGGGTGGCACTCACAAAAAATAGGCATGGGAGTGTTGAACCCACCCTACGAAAAAACCATGTCAAGAAATGAGCGATGTATTTCCTGATACAACATGCGAGGACTTAGACCTCCATGGTCTATCACCCATTTAACAATAATAACAATAAAACTTAAGTGTTATACATGTATTTAAAAATTGTTTTATAAACAAATAACCTTATTATGTATTAAAATAAAAATAAAATTATGAAAGAGAAAATAAATTTTAACAAATTGAATAAAATTAAATCATGAAGTCAAGAAGTAGTTAAAGAAACAAATATGTAATATGGATTGACCTTTATCACCATTTGAATCATGATAAAGTAAATATAAGTAGAATAAACATGGACATTTTCAATCACAAACAATAATAAATATATATGAAGAAGATGGTCAGGGTTACGGTCAAAATAGTTTTCAACTTTGAAGAGCCCTGATGAAGGCCAGCAAAGTGGGGTCAAACATCGCACATTAAATAGTTGAAAACTATTTGGTTCTTTTTTGACCGCAACTCTCACCATCTTCATATTTTAAATTATAAGGTCAATTATTTATATATAAATAATAAATATATTTTACTAATATTTTACCTGCCGAGACCAAGACTGTTTCACAGGAGGTAGTGGAGGAGGAGGAGCTGTAGTAACAGCGGAAACAGATGCAGCTTGACGTAACTGACAACAAGTTTCACGAATGTTGTCTAATAAGCATACCAAAAGTTCATGTGCATCGTGCTGTTGATTGCCTTCAAAAATTGGGTTGACATCCCTGGAATCATTTTTTTTTAAATTATTTTTAATAGAATTATTATTCATTATATTATACTAGAAATCTAATTATCAAGAATCAGATCAATTTTTTAAACTACAATTAGATTTTTTAATTAGTTCAATGAACATGGGATAATGATCTCATACAATATATACAGTATTTCCTTACATTATGGTACATAAAAGTATCAGTTGGATGTCCATAGTAAAATAGGGAATAAGTTTGTGAATAGGATTGATGACAAATTGGTTTATTCCTTTTGTAAATGTTTATTGGCAGATGTAGCATAAAAGAAGGATCTATGATGCTTCTCAGGCAAGATCTATGTTATTTAAAGGCAAAGAAGGATGGAAAAAATAAAAACTGAAAGTTAGGATCAAATAAAAACATAATTTTTTATAAGATATTACACTTAATAACATTATGCAGGTTGGAATTAGTTTTATCGGCATAAGGACCCGGGGCAGGGGAAGGGGGAGGGAGGGGTCTATCTAGTGATATACTAGCCGACTAGTCACGGTGCCACCTATGAAGCACAGTGGGTACTACTGATAGAGCTAATCCCCGACCTGTTTAAACTTGTTGACTTCACAGAGTGAGCTGAGGTCTCTCTGTTATGAGCCTCTGAAGATAAAACATGTTTAGAAAGAGAACCAGCTTCAAGTGCAGTCTAGGGAGCACAGAGCTTAGCCACGTAGATCTCCTCAGCTGCAGCACAGGACAGAATTGGTTTATGCTCAAATCACATAAGCAAACTGCATTATTTTCAGATGCTCATTTTACAATAAAGTGGTGACTCCCCACTGTTGAAGTCTACACAGTAATAGAAGTTACTTTCTCCCATAACCAGAAGCTCAGCAACCAACTAACTAATATACACATTTTTAGGTTTACCCCTCTCAGCCACAGTTACTATCTTTTATTTTCAATACATCACTTTTGTGTCAATCATCCTTTCTTTCCTAATATAATATCAAAATCCCGTAAAAGATAAAACAATACAGTATCAGATTTGATTTCTCCCATGCATTGGATCAGGAAAGGCCTGGCCAAAGAAACATAAAAGCAGAAAAAATTAAGAGGATTGTAGCCATGAAAAGATGCTACTTTCTGAGGTCTATTGCAGCTGTGAATTAAGGCATCACCTTAGAAACCTGTATTTTTATGCTGGATTGACGGGTTAGCTTTTACTTTGTAGCAGTCCCAAAGAATGAAAACTCGATTCTCTCACTCAAGTTGGAATAGGTTGGTTAACTGTAGATAGTACTATTATTATTTTATGGGCAACAGACCATAGAGGCCTAAGTCCTCGCACGATGTATTTGTAAATATATATTTCTACACGATGCATTTATTAATACATCCAGCGTTTCTTGACGTGGTTTTTTTCGCAGGGTGGGTTCGTCACTCCCACACCTATTTTTTGTGAGTGCCATCCATTGGCTAACAGGGCTCACAAACGCCCAGGGGGAGGTTGTCAGTGAGTTTTGCATTATTTTGTGCTTGAAAAAAGCCCGGGTGGGACCAGGGATTCGATCTGACAATCTGTGGGTTGGTAGACTGGTACGTTACCAAACTGCTACCGCTGCCCCCTGGTAGTAGATAGTATTACTAACTTCAATATTATGACATCTGATACACTATCACAAACCAACAAAATATTACCTGAGAGACTGAAGAAATAGATGAGGGTGGAAGGGTTCGGAATGATGATCTTTCACTTCTTCAGTTCTCAACGACTCATAAAGTTGATGTAACTTGTCAGTAGCAATTTGCATCTTGAGGGCATCTCCGCCTGTCAACGAACCAAGGTCTTTACTACTCCAACTCTTTCCTCCTCTACCCAAAGATGAGCACTAAAATACATACATATACACTGAACAATCACAATTTACACGGTTAATTAAACATTTATAACAAACAAAAATGTATACATTATTTTCTTCCAACAGAAAAGGTGGAAAATTCAATTTAAATACTGTACTATTAACACATATAATACATTAAATTATACAATGTATGTTTAAGTACAAAGAGCACTAGAAAAGTTTTGCAATACAAATTTATCATAAAATAGTGACCATGGCAAAAAATACACTTTTCCATCCTCGTAAACCAGTCAGTCTTCAAACCCTGCCATGTTTCATCACTATTATTCTTAGTAAACTTTGATTACATGCTGGAGAGCATTGTCACGATGAAGGAACCATGAATCCATTCTTGAGTTAAGCCCTAGTTTCAAGAGAGCTTGTACCACTTTAGGGAGACATTCTTAAGTATTCCATTTGCCTGTGATAATCTTCTGCATTTCTAGCACCACTCGCTTCACAACACCTCACTCCAAAAAATACCGCCAACATCCTTTTCTTAACAGATCTGGATTTCTGGACAGTCAGGGGGGTAATCTCATTTTCAAAAACTCACTCTTTGAGTCTTAGTTGGATATCACAGTCATAAAGCCAAGTTTAATCATCTACCACTATACTGTTTACATTCAAGCCTTTCCATTTTTGAACTTTTCAAAGTTTTTCAGCATTTCACTGCTGAGATATGATTCCTCAACTGAACTTCAGTCAAGCTGTGGGGCAGCCAAAGAGTACAATGCTTTCTGACGTGAAGATGATCATACAGTAATGGTACGAGCTGTTAGTGGTAGGTCTGACTCCTCTACCTGCTGGCAGGTCACTCTCCTGTCTGCCTCAAGAAATTTCCGAACTGCATCAATGTTATTTTCTGTCAATGATGAAGTTGGAAGACCTTGAAACCTCTTTAAACTCAAAATATCCTTTTCCAAACTCCTGGCACCACCTGAATATCATTGTACAGCGTGGACAATCTTCACCAAGCATAGACAGCATTTCCTCTGAAGACTATTCCATACTCAAATGAAGAGTAAAATTGTAGAATCAAATTACTCTGTACTCAACTCTAGATCAGGATGACATCTCCGACACCTTTCACAAGCACAATCAGAAGGGAAATGACCAAGCCCACCAACTCAGCCAGCAAATTTCCAGACTGGGACAGGTCTATGCATGTACCAACCCTTACCCTCCTCTTGCGATCCCATCACTCATATTGCAAACCTTCACTAGTGCCCTTTGTATACAATTAATCATAATTAATAGTTAGTGGTAAAATTATTTGTTATTTTCAAAAACACAGGTAATTTACAAAAATCACGTGGGAATGTTTACTTTTATTACTTCTTATTTATATTGAAAGAAATCTTGTAATAATAAAGTTATTTAACAGTAGCTAATATAGCAAATAAAAACAAGTTAGATAATGAGTACAGAATAATGTGGACTGTAAAATTGGTCTGTTAGTATTTACATACAGGTTATTATATTTACAGGTGCATTCGATAAAATTATAGTAAGAATTATTTTTTAATACTACTGATTAAAGAAAAAAATTCACCTTAAGGCCAGCCCGACCAGAATACTCTTGCAGATCAAGAGCGAGATGATGTAGATTATGTAAAAAAGAAGGAGCGAACCGAAGGGTATATAATACTGAATTGAGGAAGCAAGTGTTACCAAGGTTCGAGAGAGTGGTAATAGGGTTCTCTGGAGCATCTCCACCCCCTCGACCACTACCGTCCACTCCGCCAACCACCATTAGCCCTGAAAAGTACAAAAATACTATTTTTTTAACCTGATTTTTATAACCTAACATCTAATATTACCTTATCTTTTTGGTAAATAAATACTTTAAGATGTTATATATAGATGATTGAGCGTATGTGAAAAAGAAGGAGATAGTCAGGGTTATTACAAAGAAAAACAAAAATAGTTTTTAACTGTTTACTGATTGCCAATGTTTCGACCCACAGTGCAGGTTTTCATCAGGGCTAAATAAAAAGATAGAAAATAGTCAGAGCTTGTAATTTAATCTTTATAAGGTCATTATAATTTAAAATGCTCTGAAGTAATCAAATTATCAAAAATTTGCATCACATGTATTATAAGCCATTATGATATACAATAAAAAAAAAAGTGGAACTACATTTGTGCAATTATGACAACCATTAATAGTTGATTATTTCCACAATTTCAGTTACATCTTCTGATTTTATGAATTAATGTACTAGAGAAATAACTCCAATTAATAGACAGGAAAATATGACATATGAGACTTTAAAACAGTTTTCAATTTCACTTAGCCATATAACAACTACATAATAAGAGGAATTATTGAAATTGTGAAAAATAATTAATCCAAGTTGTAAATGACAATATACATTTATAGGTCCTTAGAGACCAAATAACTACGTCTTACAAAATGGTTTGTAAGTATGTCAGTGACTGTTAACATGAACAGCCTAGTTCAAAATGAGAAAGAAAAGTATGGAAGGAGTGGCAAGATCCAGCTAGTTCAGATGATAGTAAAAATAAAATACATCTTAAAATATATAGAACTATGGATAATAATCAAAAAGACAATACAACTACCGATAAGATCCGGTTATCCTGATAAGATAACTACTTATAAGGGTCCTGAAGCATAGATGAAAAACTATGAATGAAATAAAGACATTAAGAGGAAGGACTTTTTACAAAAATACTTAATATCAATAAATCTGCACCCCAAGAACTACAACCCAAGAAGGGCCTGAAATACTTTGTAAGGAAGTACTGTCACTAGACCAATGGTTGTGCAAGGAGGCGATTTAGTCAGAATCACGCTCGACTGCTAGATTTTCCCTTAATCAAGGGTACCCATTTTATGAGAATGGATGGATTCCAGAACCCACAGGATTGACTCACGGCTACAGAAACAGAATAAATAATTATCTGCCAAAGCCCGATTTGAACCCTGAATAAGATCCTTGGAGTTAGTAGCAGAGTGCCTTACCTATGAGCTTCCCCAATCCCAAATACCTAATATAAGAACCATTTATACAAGGAACTGTTTTAGGGTCAAAGCTAAATCGAAATGAAAATGTTGAAAAAAAAAATTTTACTTAAAAGAAGCCTTAAAAAAAATAATTTAAATGAAAAATAAAACTATTAAATTGATATTAAAAAAATATCATAAAAAAAGATGAGGATACACTAAAAGATTCATTAATCATTAACAACACCAATGAAAAGTATAATCTAATCAATACTAAATGTCTCTTCAACGTGGTGGGTGGGTGAGTACTCAGTTATACAAATTGAGAAAATTACCGACCATTGTTGCTCATTATAACTGGGACTATTAAATAATTTTTTTTAATGTAAATTTAGGACTAACCTTAGGAACTAACTATACAGCAGTGGTTCCCAAACTTTGTTGACCTACCGCCCCCTTTACAGGAAAAATATTATTTAGCGCCCACTGGAAATCAATTTTTTAAAAATTGTAACAGCAATTAATTAGAAATATATATGTATAAATGTTTCTACCTTTTTCGTAAAATATATTGAAGAAAGGTTTAAATTAGAACCATTGAACTTTGAAATTATGAAACTATTTATTGAACTCAGAATAGAACATACAACGTACAAAGTTAAAACATTCGAAATCATCGTAATGAGAAGGATAAACCGGGTGTGCTGCAACCAAATTAGTAATCCTCGGCTCTATTTTTGTCAGCAGTAATATTGTTGTCTGTGACAACTTGTAGTCATTTATAACCCCCAAATGCACCTGTGGCCACCACAGCCTCCCTGAATCACTGCAGCGCCCACTTTGGGAATCACTGCTTTAAAGAATGCTTTAGGGGTTCGTTTATCCCTTGAACAAGCAGAAGTTGGCAGCTGTGATTAGCTCAAATTAAAGTAGTAATAGTAATAGAGGATTTTTTAAGGATAAATAAATGTCCCAATTTTTGAGATAAATAAACAAATTTTTGTTATTTAATCAAATATAATTCAATAATTGCTAATTTTCTTCCTTAAAAATAACATGGAAGATTAAGAAAAAAAAATTGCCTTCACAAGAAATTCACAGCTAATCATCCTGCTAGGAGCATAAATCATGTCCAGATAAAACCACAGAAGAAATCATTAGAAATAAAAGGAGGATCGTGCAGGTGTGGTTCAAGAAAAAAAATCTCAACTAGTCATAAAACTATTTAATATGAGCCAACATTTCGCCCCTATGCAGGGCACACAGGCTGAAGGTGTATCAGAAAAAAATATTTTTTTAGTATTAAATTGTTTAACTCTTTCAAAGTTTAATGATGCTCCAATTACTTCATCTGTTATGGATTATTTATAAATACTCCTATAAATTAGAGTTAATAAAGTAGACTATCGATCACACATTGGTACCTGCTTCAATGGGTATTGCCATAAGCGTATCATCCACAGGTTGGCTTATCTTTTTTGCCTGGCTGGTGGACAAGCAGAGTTTCTTCCTGGGTGGACATTCACCGACATCCCATAACACGGTCATTTTTGGTCCACCTTCTAAAAATAACAAAAGTTGAAATAAAATTCCATATAAAAGGAGTGCAGAGACAGTCTTGTATGAAATCATTGGTAGTGTGGAGTCAGTTTGACTCTACTACTTAAATACACGTTTATCATAATTCAGTAACAATATTTATAAGTTTGATAATAAATAAAATTAAAATTCAACATAGCATTATTTTCTGACAAATATTTCAAGCACTCAAGGATATTAACTAACAAAATTTATCATTACTCATGAAATAATTAGTTTTTTCTCAGTTGATATCTATACATATAATTGTATTATGTTGTACGTAGATGAATAGCCATATGTGAGTTTGAAGATGGTCCGAACTGTTGCGGTCAGAATTGTCAAAAAAGAAAATTTCTAACTATTGTTGTTCTTCTTGACCTTATATCACCCCATTCATATAATTGTAATTGTTTTTTGGTGGAGAAAAGCAATGATAAAATACAAAGTAATAAGATCTTTAATAAAGTGATGAAATGAAAAGGAACTTGTTGTTAATAATATAACACATTTGGAAGCGTCAATGTGTCATATCATCATAAGTACCATTTTGACATTATCACTAAAATGGTTACATACGTTGATAAGACATGACTACAGGATCATTGCATCATTAAAATACAGTTGTTAACTATCCATAGAACTAACAGAATCTCTTCCTTTTAATGAAGGTCTAAGTCGAAAATTAAACACATATTTTTTAACATTTTTGTCAAGGTGTTTTGTTCCTTGTCATAGTGTTGTTTTGTTCATTCCCTTTGCTTGGGAAAATTTCTGTGTCAACATATATAAGGTTTTTACAAACATATATTAAGATTTTCTAGTACTTGTGTCTCCTTTTCTATTTTTCAACAGCATTTTTTCTGTAATGTTTTCATCAAAGGAACATTTGTCATATCTTAATTGTATATTTTAGATCAATATCAATGTCATTACACAAACTAACTCAGTAAAACCATATCTTCCTTCTTCTTCAGAAACTTTGATTTGAATTGAACTCATTTAAATATTCTTGATATTTCTTGTCTAAAGGCCCAATAATAATTTTAAAAAAAAATAATATGAGAATGTACAATTAGCTGCCTGATAGTAGTGTGATAAAATAACGTTTGTTCAATTTGACTCCAACACATCAACAGTAAATGATAACAATACGTTAAATTGACTCTTACAAGTTATTATCTATATTGAGTATGGAGTTAAAATGATTTTCAACATTTATAAATTCGCTTGATATGTAGTCACCCCCCGCCCTAGCAGGTATTGAGAAGATAGATGGGTTATAGGTCGCTAATAATCCTGAATTGAAAGTTCAAGCTTTCAAAGTAATTAAATGGAGTCAATTTTACTCCGACTACCACTCTAGGGTTAAGTTTATGATATAGCAATTGAAGGGCTCAGTGTTTGATCTTCAGAAAATGCCATTGATAAACTAAATTAACTGTAAGATAACAAATTTCAACTGGATTTAAGTACTTTAAGCATACATTTTATCATATAGAGAATACTTTTAAATAATTATGAATAGTCCTAACTAACTGTGAACTTGACAAGAAAACTCTAAGATTATACTTGACAAACTTCTACTGAAAAAAACTTAATCAATTTTAATATTTAATATATACATAAGCTTCTTATGGAGTTTTCGTAATTAATAAAAGGTTTTCTGAAGAAAACTTCCATGTAAAGTAATTATCTGCATTAGGCTTCGATATTTAAATAACCAATTGATAAAATAGTCAGGTATTTGTACTCACAATAAGTCTATGTAAGAATACATGGAAGTCTGTTTCATCCACAATATACTTAACCCAAAATCCCGTCAACTGCCTTTAAACCTGGTAAATGATTTACGCAGCCATTAAGAAGCTGTTCAAGATAAAGACAAAACTTTATAGTCGTTGCCAACAATATCGAGTTTAAACTACAAACAAATATATTTTCAAAAGCATAATAAATAAAACCTAAATAACTTGCTAAATGTAAAGATTCATCACATAGACAAATAAAAAACTTTATATGATTCTGATAAATAATGACTTTTTGAAACGCTGCTATCGATTTATAAATCCTGAAAATTTTAGTTTTATAAACTTCGTATTTAATGGTTAATTGGAAACTGGATAACTTTTTACTTAATTCATCTGAACTTTATTAAAACAATTCTCTAGAAAATATTAGAGTAGTAATAATTATAAAGTCTAATTGAAAATTAAGTTATGGCCATCAGTGAAACATTTGAATATTAACTACATTGTATAACGAATGATAATAAAATCCGACATATATTATTTTGCAGAAGATGTTTGATAATGATTAGTACTTTAAAAAAGTATCCAGATAAAGTAATGGCATGACATTTAACAACTTATTCTAATAAAATAAGTTAATTATAGGTTGCATTCATGATCTTTAGTTTAACATGTTATGGAGAAATATTTCCATCTTTTAGCATGTTGAAGCAACATAATATTTGACATGGTTGAGTCTGTTAATAGTTCTGCTAAATGGAGAATGTCACGCAACGGACCAGCTGAGCACCACACCATTTTGTCTCTTGTAGTTTTGATAAGATATTTGCTCGTAGTTCGTGTCTGGTTTGCATTGTTTTTGTTTTGGATGTTTTAAAACTCTAATAAATTAATGGAGGAGGATAACAACGGCGAGATGGTGTTACTTTGGTCTTGCCAAGCATTTTAGAAGCAGGTTCCTGTCTAACAGAACCAAGATTACTCTCTACAAAATCTTGGTCCGCCCTGTTTCAACTTATGGATCAGAAGCATGGGCCTTTAAGAAGCAAGATGAAAATAGACTTATGATCTTTGAAAGATCAATCTTGAGAAAGTTTTTCGGTCCTGTTAGAGAGGGTGGAATTTGGAGAACGAGAAATGCCGAACTCGCTGACCTTTATAAGAATATAGATTCGATCAAGTTCATCAAGATGGGACGATTTCGATGGGCCGGACACGTATGGATGATTCGGCGATACCCAGGAAGGTAATGCCCGGAAAGATGCATGGACAAAGAAAGGTTGGCAGGCTAAATGTAAGATGGGAGGACTGGCAAAAGATTTTGGAGGAGGCCCAGTGTCGGTGACTGGATGAAGCACCATCTATGTTGTGTTAATAAATTAAAGGATAAAAATAATGAAAATGAAATAAAACTAGGAGAGGAAACAAGAAACAAATGAGGTGGAAGAAGATGAGACAGAGCGGTTCAAGTTGTTACTATCTCGTAAAGATTTCGAGGTTACAAGAAAATGGCCAAAAAAATACACTAGGAGCTCCTTTGCATTTAACATATACTTGAATTTAAATTAGGCTGCTCAAAATCCTGTACTTTTAACATTTAGCAAGTTAAAACTTTTTACATTTAACATAACATCATGACTACTACTAGATGATTCGTTGAGCGTATGTAATGTTATTAATTGTAGGAAGATGGTAGGAAGGTGGTCAATAAAGGTCCCAAAAACAACAGAAAAAAATATTTATTTTTTCATCACAACATTTCGCTCCAATTTGCAGAGCGTCATTAGGGCTGAATTATGAAAGATATAAAGTTACTTTACTCTTTAATCTTTTTTTTTCAGTTTCAAGACTCCCTTTGGAGTCCTATACTGCCTAACCATGGTTGAGGGTCAACGTTTCTCATTTTGTGGGACCACCAATCAATGAAAAAAGCTGGATTCGAACCGGCACCGCCAATACACATCAATTTGGTAAGACTGTGTCTTAACCACTGAGGTACGGGCGGCCCTCTCTAATCTTGACTTTAAATCGCTCAGAATTCAGCCTTGGTTAATGGTGCAGAACGTTCGTAGCTAATAAATAATTTTTTTCTGCTATTTTTTTACCTTTCCTGATTGCCACTGGGACCATCTTCCTAGAATTGAAATAAGTTAGAATTATGCAATGATTAAAAATTACTTTGAAACATGTTGATCTAAAGCAGTGATGGGCTAAAATTAGCTATCGTTGAAACTAATAGCTAAAATTGCCATGGATACGACTCTTTTCCATGAATAAACCATTGATCAATAATATCATATCGATTAAAATTTTAGCTATTAGTACTCCATAGCTAAAACTAAAACTATAACTAATTTTTGCCCAACTCTGCTTTAAAGCAGTGGTTCCGCAGAAAATGTAGGAATGGGGCATTCCAAGTCAACTCAACACATTTTTTAACCTTACCATCTCAGATTTTTTTTTTTCAAATTTTGCACAGGTGTTGAGTAGGTATCTATAACCTTTCTCGACTTTTGCTGAAAAGAAGAATCACTTTATTTATATCAAATGATAATGTAGGGATTACGTCATCTGCTTACTTCTATCAAAAGGGTTACAGCACCAAAGAAATGTGCGTCACTACTCTAAAGCACATCAAATCCTGCTCAAGAAGGATACCGGGAACTAGAAGACTGACAGAAATAAATAAATCACGGATTTTTTTTTTTTTTTAGAAAAATAATGAAACTTTATTAATCCTAGCGATGTGAAACCCAAGATGTCATTCTTTATAACTGTATTCTGGTAAGAAAAAAAAAAGAAAAGAAAAAGATCATAAGAAATAACTGTGCTATTAAAGGAAATTGAAACAAAGGAAAAAAATAAGATCTTGGCAGTGGGTAAAATAATGAGATAATTTCTCACACTTTGGGAAGAATATATTTATATATTCTCCTTGTTATAAAATTAATCAAGTAAGTCCACGATCACTCTTTTCGTGATTTGCGGTTGATTTTTGCACGATTTCGCGTGATGGATTCTGAAATCCGCTCTTCTGGTCGCTGTGTCCAATAATCCGTTTTTAAAGTTTTTAAACTATGAATTATACGGTATAGTGAAATAATCTCAATATTTTTCTTATTTATCAGTAACTCAATACTTGTTCCACACGTTCAATAATTTCATCTAGAAGTAGAATTTGATCTGATGGTTTACGACCCATTTTGATGGATTTTATTTATCCAATGTAATGACGATAGCCGGAAAAACATCGATCTAATATATGTACCTAAGACCATGGCCATACTTAACGGGGGGCGGAGCCCCCCAAAAAAGTTGATCAAAGTCTATTTCTCGTTTCTAACTTATTGTATTAGTAACACTGAAGAATACAAATGAACACCCAGTATCGAGGCTTTCTGAGCGACATAGTAACCATCCTCCATACATTTCTTTCTTGTTTTTTTCGACGAGAGAGGGGTAAATTACAAGATTCATACTCATCGATTAGCTACTTTTCGTAGTCGGCTACTAATAATTCCTAGACTGATTAGCAATTTAACAATCCAACAGGTTACTATTAATTTGTATAAATAGAGAACAGCTTCATCAATACTAATATATATATAATAAGTTTATTTATTAACATAAATACTTCATTCAATTTATGTTCTGCCATATGATTACGAATAGAATAAAAATGAAGTTTCTCATGAGTTTTTTAATTTCTTTCAAATCATTCCCTGAAAATGATATCCAAGTATATTCTGAATCTGCATCAATAAAAGGAAGTGAAGGAGAACAACCATATGTTCGATTTAGGGCTCATCCAGATCGGAAGAATATTTTTAATATTATGTACTCAATACCAAGTCCTAAAGAGATAATAGAAAGAAAGATATCTGTTGCCTGTTGGTCACCAATGTTTAAGGTCTGTTGAGTATTAGCTTTTACTTAAAATAAAATATTCTGAAATGAATAGTATATAAGGTGAAATTTATAATAATGCTGCGGTTTTGTTCGTTCATAATAATAAAGAAAGTGTAGCGACCTTGCTACTTATCTGTTGGTCACTACTCATGCTGCCGTTTGACTGGTACACGACGCTATTAAGCTGCCGCAACGTGAACAGCTTCAGACTCGGTTAGAGTTTGGTTGAAACTTCCATTCAGACTTCCATTTCATTCCAATCTCTCCTCTATCCTCTATCTTTTCTTCCTTTCTCAAGGACCTACAGCTAGTTCTTGTAAGACATAATAGACTGTAGGAAGTGAAGTTCCCATCCTGCGAATATTTACAGTTACTTCCCGTTAGCTTGTGAATTCATCTCTTGACTTGCTCCCTGACTCCTAAGAACAGTCATTTCGAGGCCTTCTGCCTCGACAAAGGTATGATAGTGAAATAGAGGTTTATTTACTTTCAAGGATGTTTAATATGTTATATGTCATAAGACTATACTGTGTGTTCATCCTTATTATCAGTGTTACCAATGTAAGAACGAAAGTAGGAATTAGGCGCTGGCCAGGATAGAATTGAAAGGATAAACGGGAAGAGGGCATGGGCGTAGGCAGAGAGGAGCCATGATTTTTGGAATCCAACAAAAGAAAATAGTGAATTTATTTGACAGATGATTTCTTTCTGGAAACATCCTAGAAATAGGAAGGTAACATTGTTGAGTTGACATCTCTAAGGATCACAAGATCACAACCACACCTTTGAAGGGATTATCCATCTTATCAAAAGGTAAGATTAAATGAGCACAATTATTCATCATATACTTATATATATAAAAATAATGGTGGAAACGAATGAAAAAAGAACCTTTTTTAGATTTCATACTTCCTTTATAACCTACTGTTTGCTAGTTTAATACCACGGAACCGCCTCTAGACATCACTTCATGGAGGGAAATGGCTGAATGCTGCCTCGTTTCGCATGGCTTTCGCGTTTCCATTCTAGTCCCGTCTTCTAGTCATCTCTTCCTTTCTCAACCTTTTGAAGACGACTGTGGTAAATCTCATCATTGCGTTTTAATGCTAGTCTGAGCGTAGCATATGGCTTACCACGTTTTCTGGTGAAATGTGTCCTCCACACACTCTCTCCAATTCACTCCTTTCTGCAGCAAAGCGAATGCAAGTGAAAAACACGTGCTCCGCTATTTCCTCGACAGTCTGACATCCAGGGCATTCTGCACTGTTGTCCAGTTTGAATCGGTACTGGTAGGCTCTAAAGCATCTATGTCCGGTCAACAATTGGGTTACGTAAAAATCCACCTTACCATGCTGGCGGCCATACCACAAGCCCTTATCTGGTATTAACCTACGAGTCCACCTCCCAGAATCTGCAGCCTCCCAACGCTGCTGCCACTTGTCAATGGTTATTTTTCGCTGTTCTTCTCTGGAAACGTGAGAGCGCCGTCCATAGTGCCTGCTTCTTTCTTCAACAAGGAGTTCCACAGGCGGCATTCAGGCTATCACGCACACCGCTTCGTAGGAAACATTTCGAAAAGCACTAACCGTCCTTAAAGAAACTCTGCGATAACTGAAACTGTCTGTCTCCTGAATGATTTGGTAACCATCGCTTCTTTCCAAATTGGAGCGCTGCATATAACATAATGGAAGGGAGAACAGTAGCAAGAAGTCTTTGGTTACTTTCTCTGGGACCTCCAACGCTTGGTATAAGGCGTGACAAAAAGGATGCTACTTTAGCAGATTTGGCGCTGATATACTCCGTGCCTTTTCCTCGGCTGAAATTTTCAATTCACATTCATTCTCTAGCATTAAAGTGAATAAAACGTCATCAAAAGTTTTCGGATTCCACCCATTGGTTCTCCATCGACTACTCTTCTTTCTTGTAGGCGTATCCAGGGTAATCAATATAGCATGGTGATCACTGTTTGTATAAGATCTACAAAGCTTCCAAGTAACGACCAGTTGTATGCGTCCAATGACAAACGTCAAATCTATGATAAATAATATTCCAGACTTCAGCTCGTTGATTTGTTATCCTACTTCCTCATTCAGTTGCCCATGCGTTGAAATCACCAGCTATGATCGCTGGCTTATCGCAACTAGCCTCTAAGACAATCCAATCCAACAAATTCGCAAAGTCTTCGATTGTGATACTTGGGTAGGCGTTACAGCTAAAGATGTATCCGTCGTTGTTCTTCACCCATACAAAGCTGGAGTGCGATGTAGTATTCACTTCCTGAATAGCTTGAGAATCACAGGCCCAAATAGCAGTGTGTGTGTGTTTTTTTTTTTTTTTTTTTTTTACGAGGGTCGGTGGAAATCTTCAAAAGACACGGATAGGCCCGTACCTATCCGTGTGTGGGATTTTTACCCACTAAAACCACCGCCCTACACCTGTTCATTCCTCTCCACGGGACCGCCGCTAGGCATTACTTCATGGAGGGAAATGGCTGAGTGCCGCCTCGCATTCTTCGCATGGTTTTCACGTTTTCATGCTAGTTACGTCTTCTCGCCCTCTCTTCCTCTCTCAGCCTCTTGAGAACGACTGTGGTGAATCTCTTCACTGCATTCCAATGCTGGTCTGAAAGGAGCATATAGCTCACCACGTTTTCTGGAGTGATGCGTCCTCCACACTCTCTCTCCAATTCACTTCTTTCTACCTCAAAGCGAGTGCAAGTGAAGAACACGTGCTCCGCGGTTTCCTCGACAGTCTGGCATCCAGGGCATTCTGCGGTGTTATCCAGTTTGAAGCGGTACTGGTAGGCTCTGAAGCATCCATGTCCGGTCATCAATTGGGTTATGTAAAAATCCACCTCACCATGCTGGCGACCATACCACTTGGCCACATCGGGTATTAACCTGTGAGTCCACCTCCCGGAATCTGCAGCCTCCCAACGCTGCTGCCACTGGTCGATCGTTATTTTTCGCTCTTCTTCTCTTGATAAGTGCAAGCGTCGTCCATAGTGCCTGCTTCTTTCTCCAACAAGAAGTTCCACAGGTGGCATTCGGGCTATCACACACACCGCTTCGTAGGAAACAGTTCGAAAAGCGCTAACTGTCCTTAAACAAACTCTGCGGTACACCGAAACTATCTGTCTCCTGTATGATATGGTAGCCATCGCTTGTTTCCAAATCGGGGCTGCATACAACATAATGGAGGTGACAACAGTAGCCAGAAGCCTTCGCCTACTTTCTTTGGGACCTCCGACGTTTGGCATGAGACGTGACAGTAGGGATGCAACTTTAGCAGATTTGGTGCTTATATACTCCGTGTGAACATTAAAGCGGAGACGTGCATCGATCATGACTCCTAGGTACTTTAAGCAAGACTGGGAACGAATTTCGTGCCTACCCACTGTTACAGTGATAGACTCAGTCTGCTTCCTGCTAGTTACTAGGAGAACTTCGGTCTTGTGATCTGCAAGTTGTAGGCCTACCGAAGACAGCCAACCTCGGACCGTAGCAACAGCCTGGTTAGCGATGAGGCAGTGTGTGTGTGTGTGTGTGTGTGTGTGTGTGTGTGTGTGTGTGTAATGGGCTGAGGTCCCCCCTTGGCGAGATCCTGCCTACTCCCATGGAAGAGGATAACCAAAAGTGCACCAGTTTTTCGAAGTTATCATAGTACTAGAGGGAGCAAATATTCTAAGACATTGTTAAAAAAAGAATTATGTTAGAGAAAGGTACAAGTCTTTGAACTAAGTGTGAGGGGGACTAGTATTGAAAATCACTCACAAGTGATAGGAAAGGGAGGCTGAAGTAGCAACCCCAAAACATAATTGTTAACCGACTGGAAGATCACCGAAAGGACTTGACGCCTTGTCGCGACTGAGGTATATTATATTGGATCGACGTACCAATAGTAAATGTATTTGGGTTCATATAGGAGGTTAATAATGTTAGAACGAAAAGTTATTCTAAATATAATAATTGCGATTGAAGGATACAATATTGCCTAAAAAGCCGGTAATGACTAAGAACAGTAGTCTAAAACTCCTCATATTTAAGGAATTATTCAAAATTTTACTGAATAAATATCCTTAAGTTTTCCATGTTAATATTTATCTTTTAGATCTACAGTAAAAAAGAAGATCATCATTTTCGAACTGAAAAGAATGGTGGGAAAACTTGGGCAGCCTTCTCGGTAAGGCATAAGTTGGAAGATATGAAACCCGAACAATTCAAAACAATTTTGGCGAAATCTGTTGAATTTTATTTTAATGAAGATTCAAAATACTTGCAAAGGTTTTCTACATTTGATAATTTTTATAGTCCATATATTTTCGTTGATATTTATAAATATTAGAAATTATCATGACATTATGATAAAAATTTCTTGTTCTAATTTAAATATTCTGATGTATTCTTTCTTACGCTTATCTAACTTCATAAAGTATCTAAAGTAGATTATACAGTAATAAGTTTAACTACCTTTTAAACCTCCTGACTCGTACAACAAAAACACGAGATTGAACGTTAAATTTAATCATCTATATGATTATTGAAATGAATATTATATACATCTAGCAATAAATTACTTTTATCGTACACTTTAAAATCTTGGAGGAAGGAGTATAATGGAGGGGGTGAGCTGGTAGGCGAGGCTTATGTCACACTCCAGGGGCGTGGCAGATAAGTAGGTTTAGATTATAATGGCATTCCTGTTAATCTTTACGTAAACTTAAGCCACAAGTTCTCCCACTTTTTGGCTTCACCTTTACTTTGAAGGAGAGTAGAGTTATGCCATTCCCCTGTTTAGATTATTTTAAGAAGGGAGGTAATGGTGCCTTAAACCTCTTGGAGTTAGAAGTATATTGGAGGGCATAGTAGAGAAGTGGAAACGTTTCTCCACCAGCCTTCTGTTTCAATTCAGATTTCAATGGTGGACATTGTTATTAATTTTGTTACGACACTGCTATCAGCTGGTCTATACTGTTACTACTAAAGCCACCAAAACCGCTTTGGCCCGGCGTAGCGTAGTCTACCAGCTAGCACGGAAACTACAACTGTCAACAAGCAAACGTCGTATATTAATATTCGTTCTATACTTATATACAATTTAGTTTCACACATATAACAACTATATAAGATATTGTGATATTTATAAATGTATGATTTGAAATAAGATTACAATAGAATCTTCTGTTCCACTGAAAGCTTAAGACGTTAACTCTCAGTGCACCGAGCATCACTAGATGGCGTTTAATTGCCCAGAGAGTTGATTAGTGGCAAATTGGAAGGCCTCAGCGCGAATTTCCGCCTAACGGAATTCTCCTGCTAAGGAGGCAGTTTGAAACAGCACTCATAGTGGATTAGTACATTCTTGTGCTATTTTTTGGAAATGTATGTTGTATTTTATTATACTCTCGCTCCTCTCGGTCTTTCTTCCTTCCTATACCTTCTCTCCTATCGAAAGGATCTTCGACTAGTACCCAGTCGGAACTTACATTCCCCTTCGTGCCTGCAGACTAGTAGATTGCATAGCAAAATTTCCTTCCTTTAATGACCTGCTGCTAGTACCCAGTCAGGACTTACATTTTCCTTCGTGACTGCAGACTAGTACTCTGTTCTATCCGTTTCTATCCTTCGAGGACTTACAGTTAGCACCCGTAAGACATCCTGTTCAGCCATCTGCTAACCAGTAACCTAACCTGTACGATGAACACGCATTGCCGAGACCTTTTGGCATAGAGAACTATCTAACACAACCACCTCGGCAACCTGAGACAACGAAAACCTGAGTTCCAGCGGCCTGGTCAAGTCCCTAATTTTTGGCTTCACTATTGCTTTGAATGAAAGTAGTGTATACCATCGCTTATTAGACTGTTGTCATTAATGAAATAATATGAGTTTGTTCAAATTTTCTTAAAAATCTCCTCCTCTGGCCTAAGAGTGTACTGAATCAAATAGTTAGACTGGAGAGTGGATGACGTCCTCTGAAAATAATGATAATAAAAAAACGTAGTCAAACTTTGGACTAGACACTCAATGCTACTAGAGAACAGGTATGCACGAATGTGCTTCAATAGACGAAGAATATGCATAGAAGAAGTATGCAAGAAGTTGCCATTGATTTTAACTAGGCCTTACAAGTTCACAAGACTAGCCTCAGCAACTAATAGTCTCAATGAACTAAATGAGGTCTATAAAACAGGAATGCAAAACCCGACAAGACCGATACAAGACCATAATAGAAAAAGTGGAAAATCATCTTCTGTCTCTGGACATCAACAGAACTGTAAATGCAAATAATAACTCAGTCTACAGAACCCTCAGCCGTCTAGATTTTTCTCCTGAAGAGTATTTTAATTTTAATACTTGTATGCAAACAAACGCGACTTGTCAGCTATTTCAGAATCTCTCACACGCCATAAATGTATATCTGCAAAATAAATCGTACATAATACAAGATGAAGAAATCTGCAGTACCTGTAAACAGTATATGTTTAACAGCCTACACCATCTTCTCCAGTGCTCATCATCCAATGTATATAGAGAGAGGTACCTGCAACAATATATATCCGATTCACCTCCTTTTGTTGATGTAGAGAACATTCTCAATATAGACAGTATCGAGAAAGAGAATCATTGAATTATTTTTACAAGAAGTTATGTTCTCTAACAAATAAATAAATAAATATTGACTGAATAAATAGTATGATTTGGTTGGTTGTTTTTAAATGAACGACTCATATATTTCATTGTATAAATAAGACACTACTGATAGCATCTTCAGGAAAATCCCCCTTTTTCCTGTGGTTTCTGTTTCTTTCGTATATTGGATTAATGCCAATCTTTTCCAAGATATTGAGATCGAGGTAACAGAAACAAAATAGTATCCGGTGAGATTGAGATTCAATAGAACCAGTCGCTTGGCTCTAAATTCTTAAAAGAAGAATACTTTTAACCAGAAGTTATGTTCTTTAACAAATAAATAAATAAATATTGACTGAATAAATAATATGATTTGGTTGGTTGTTTTGAAATGAACCAACTAGACAGATGAACAAGTAGGACACTACAGAATCATTCGATAAAAAGAGACTTTCCTTCCCCAGTGGAAAAAATAGAAATATACCTCATGGCAGAAATGGGCAAAAATTAGCTATAGATGAAACTAATAGCTAAAGTTGTCATGGAAACGATATTTATTTATTAATGGTTCATTCATAAATAAGGGTCATATCCATGGAAATTTTAGTTATTACTTTCATCTACCTCATGATCATTTCTGTATTTTTATACGGCTACAATTGGGTTGTTATTTGCCAACATGTACCTAGATCTTATGTTTTCAATCATTGGAAGTCAGTGGGTATTGGAAATGAACGACACGATTGTAGGTTCATCTTTTCCTTTCAGCTTTGTTCCAGCACTATTTTCTCCAATATATCACTCCACCGGAAGTATAATGACATAACTGCAAACTCCCACTTCCAAATCACAACTGAAAAATGTCTGGTTATTCTGTCGGTGAGGAAGTAAACACGTATGCGGGTTTCAGCAAGAGATCTTTCCTCACATGGAAAATATGCCATAAATTTTCTATTATATTTAAGTCAGGAGACTATGGAGGGAAATGAAGTTGTTGGCGAATGTTAAATATTGACCACTCTTTAGTTTTGTTTGCTGTATGTTTCGGATCATTATCATGGAAAAAAAATATACACAGATCCCGGAAGTTGATTCGAACATATTAGATAGGACATCTGCACTAACTCCTGAATTTTTTATAGCCTCAATTTTGATTTTTCTTTTCGTCCTCTCATTTACTTTCTTTGGATATCCTGGACGCCGGTTATTTGCAGTTTTGCCTCTTTCTAGAAATCTCTTAATTACGAAGAAGGATTGCCTTTTTTGTGTGTTATCTTTCTCTCCCGCTTTCGTGGTAAATGAATCTACATTTAAATAAATAAACGGAAAAATATAACTTTTTACGGATAGTTTAAGATCTCTTTAGATTTTTTTTTATCCCAGTTTTGAATACATAATTATGTTTTTCATAATACAATCCTAAGTTAAATGCAATTTACTTAAAGTAAGGAGTATAGTAAATTAATTAGATATTTTTGTTCTTAAAATGATGAAATTGAAAATTCAAATAATTATTATTGTGCATTATGTTTTGCAGATTTAGAAGCGAACAATGGGGAGTATACTTGCGTTCCAATAAACCTAAAGAAATTAAATTTACGCCAGTGTGTAGTTATAGAGACAGGCCAATTAAAGAAGCCGGAAAACTGGCCAGTCTTCGAAGCCTTGCGAGCGATAAGAAAAAAGGAAATGTTAATTTGAACAAGAATAAGATAGAAGCTTTCAAAAACAAACTGTAATAATTTAATCAGATTATTGATTTTTTAGACAGTCATAATTATGTTCCATGTAGTATATTTCTAGCCATAAATCCATAAAAGTTACGGCCTCAGTCAGCTGTTACTTCGATGTCAGCTGACTGAGGATATCAGCTGATCGAATGTATATAAAGAGATATACCGAACCCAATAAAGCTTGTAAGTTACAGCAGTTCAAGCGTGTTAGATCTTATTCCTTCTTCTATTTTTTGAAAAAAAAAAAGCTCATTTGTTGAATGTGCTCAAGATCTTATAGAATAAGGGGCTAGAGAGGTGGAGGCCCGAATGGAAGTAGAAGAGCCAGGGTGGACCCAGATAGAATACCAACGGCCCAGACACATGCCCAACCCTTGGAGAAGGAGAGAACACGTGGAGTGTAGAAGAGAGAAAGCTAGCAGCCAAGAAAATAGAAGAAATCTAGCTAAACAACCCTAAGCTAAACCCAGAAAGAATATTCGGCGGGAGTACCGCAAGTGCAAGGGGCGTTGTCCACTCATGAGATGCTTTGAATGGGGGAATAAGGGGCACATAGCCAAACAGTGCCCATACATGTACCGAACAAGAGATGTGGGCCTGGGCGAACCAATGGAGATCAACGCCCAACAAATACGGAGAAGCCACCGTAGGTTGAGTAGATCTTCAATTGCATCTAAGGAAGCAATAGGAGCATCAGAGACCGAAGAAGAAGTCGAGGAGCCACGGAACCGAGGTAGTCAAGGGGACAAGGTTGGAACAAGAGGATGGAAACGAGGGAACAGAGGAGAATAGAGGCGAGGGGCTGGAGAGAGGAAGACGCGAGACATCTGAAGGAGATGTCGGCTGAGGGGCGACCGTACACTGCTGAAATATAATGTGAGGGAGAAGAGCGGCGGTCTTCCTATAATAGAGATAGCAGGAGTGAGGTGCCTAGTGGACACCGGCAGTTCCAACACCATCAGAAGCTGAACAAGAATACCATAGACGAAACGTATCCGATCCCCAGCTTTGAAGACATTTTGGACAGGCTGAGCGGGGCGACGGTATTAAGCATATTGGATTGAAGGCCGGATTTCATCAAATCAAATTGCACCCTAAGGATCAACGTAAAACAGCATTCACATTCGGGAGAGGCCACAATGAATTTAGAAGCTGGCCGTTTGGCCTCAAAAATGCTCCCATAACCTTCCTGCGCCTGATGGAAGAAAGTCAGAAACAACCGAATTTTTTTTTTTTTTTTTTTTTTTTTTTATGAAATAATCTCCGGTGGTTACCTGGAATAGTTCAATAACTACTTTTTATGGCCATTTAATGCTCCTGTTGTATAGTGTAGGTAAACATTTGCATTATGTTCTAACAGAAAATGTACATTAACTCTTGAAAAAATAAACGTATTCTCTAAAAGACGTAATTTTGACGGGAGTGTACAGAAACGAAATAATCATGCAGAAACTTTTAAGGGGTAAACTTTTAGCTTCGGAATATAAAAAACGAAAAAGAGTAACCCTTTCTATGTAAATGCGTTTGCACCGCATCTGGCACAGGACACCATATTTCAGTAACATTACGTTGCCTTGTTATGTAACAAAACTTGTACTATATAATCCTTTAAATTTTACTAAGTCACATATTTAAAATAGTTGTAATACATCAGGAGTTTATTGGCTATTAATTTCAAAATATATGTAATGAAAAATAATTTTGTCTGGAACATTTGTCTCCTAAGAATGAATACATGGTTCACTCGTCAACAAATAATTATTGTCTTCAATCATGGAAGTGCCAAGGGTAAGAGAAGGTATGAAGAAGATATGTGAACAACTGAAGATTGATTCAAGCAATTAGAATGACGACATTAAAGAAAATAAGACAGATTGATTTATGAGATGTACGGTGCATTTGCAAAGTAATCTTGTTGTGGGGCATCTGAGACGAAAATAAGATGAAAGAAAATAAATAGAATTTTTGAAGTGATACACAAGAATATTATGGGGAACTTTATTTCGATGAATATTGCAACCTTCACATAACCGCTTAGGAAAATTATCGCCTTCCTACGTTCCCCTGGTTATGATGACCTAGTTGGGCGGTTGCAATGGCTGATAAGCAATGTGTTCGCAACTTAACCGAAGGAAATATATGAGTTTCCTTTTCAGCTGCAGGGCCTCTTCGAGAGTTACGTAGCGAACAGGAGGAAGGCGGTAATTCATTGAGTTCCTCTTGGAGGTAAGGTGCGGCAGTGCATCATCTCGTGGATGATGAAGTCCTGACGCTATTTCGTCGGTATGGTGAGAATCTGATGCAGCTGGGCGGGTAAGTGCCGTGAGTGATTTTGCATAAAGGTAACATTGAACGAAATGTAATTGGTTTTATTAGTGTTTAGTGGAGTAGGCTGATTAGATTTTAGGATTTCAGGCTGAGGCAGGTGGGTAGGTTCAGGTTAACCACCAATTGGGGACCTCTTGGAGGTGCGCCGCAATTGTGAGGGAAATGGAAGACAATTAAATAATTGTAAATTATTATTGGTAAATACCAGCGAAATGTCGCTAGCGTAACTAGAATCTGACGCAGCTGGGCGTTTTGATCCTGGAGTTTCGTCTTGGACGAAAATATTTTCTAATGAAATGTCGTTAGATTTATTAGGATCAGATGTAGCGGAACGATCTGACTTTAGTGATTCAGGCTCTTGGAGCCCAGTAGGACCATGAGGACTGTTAGGAGACCCCAAAGAAGAGGGTAACTGTTGTGAGTGAGTTTGTATGAAGGTAACTTCCAACGAAATGTCAATAAGTGGCTCTGGCACAACTGAATGGACAGAATGTTTTTTGTGTTGTACTACTAAGTGGTACCACATCTGTGACCACTATCGGCGGTAAGGGAGTCTTGGTTCCTTCTGGGTTTGTTTTCATCAGACGTCTCACGTCTATTGGCCTGACAGTGGTTAGTACCGCCTTCACATTATCTATAGTTTCCTGAATATCCAGGTTTTTAATAATAAATTTATTTGGAGGTTTCTGCGCTCTGCTAAGGTGTGGGTGGGGAATTTCAGTTCATGAAGCCCCCATTTCGTTGTATGGACCTCTGGTTTTTGGACCTCATCCTCAGGGAGGATGTCCTTAAATATGAAGTAAAGAGGCAGGGACTGGAAGCGCTACCGGAGGAACTCCGAGAGAGGATCGCCGAGACTCCAACTGTGAGACTATGGACTCCAACGGCGAGACTATGGACAAAAATGCTGCAGGAGGATTTAATAGAGAAGTGGAATAGACAGTGGGTAGCAAACCAGGAGGGCGCTACTCTGAGGAAATTCTTCCCCACCGCACTTTCTAGATTGAAGGATAAGTGGGTCCTCCCGGACTATTGGGTCTCACAGATCCTAACAGGACACAGGGGGTTCCAAGGAAAGCTGCATAGCTTTGGAAAGAACATCGACCCTCGTTGCCCCCGTGCGGAGTTCCTGAAACAGCAGAACAAGTAGTAGTAGATAGCTCCGCCATGGAAGGACACCAAGCCAGGCGGTCAAGAAAGACCGGAATTTTCGCCCTCGTCGAGTCGGACCTCCCCCGTTTGATGGAAGAAGAAAATTATCCCTTCTTCATGGAGTTCATTTACGGGTGGAAGGAGGTGGTGGGCCCCACTCATTTCACAATGAGTAGGGCTTGACCACCGCAAATAAATTAAAAAATAAAATAAAAAGGGTGTTCTGAGGAATGGAATCACGGAACTTTAGGAATATTCAAATACAGTTATGGATTTGCGTGTGATGTAATTATGAAATATGATTATTCTAGGAGAGGTTTTGGTCGAAGGTGACTCCAAGGTTTTTTATTGTAGGATAAAAGTGAATCAGTTCGTTGTTAAGGAAAAGAAAGGGATAGTAAGGGCGGTAATAAATGAAGCGCTTCAAATCAATGAGAATGACCTTGGTTTTTTTTTCATTTAAGTTCAAATCGTTGTTTAACGCCCATGCATTAATGCTGTATATATCTTCTGGATGACCTCAAGCAACTCGGAGGGATAGAAGGCTAGATAGATCTGGATATAGTGGGAAGCATAGGAAGCATGGTGCCCATTTTAAAATATAATGTAATAGGAGGTAATACCAATCTCTCAAGAGAGGTAAACGTTTTTGCAAATAGTTTTAGATTAGAACGCACTGAAAGAATTTTGTTTACATTTACTTCTAGGTGCAATTTCACTGGACAAAAGGAAACATCCTCATTAAGTCTCTATTTGACCCAGCTGCATAAACTATTAAGAAAAATTATGAAGCGGTGATCATTATCATGTATGCGTAAATTTTTCGAAACTGGAGCCAATAAAAAAATAACACTGTCATATTCCTTGTTCTCTACTCAAAATTAGTATGAATTAGCTCATTACAAATTCACAACTCTTTTTGATGAGAAGATAGTTGACCGTGAATAATATATATGAGGAGAAGATGGTTTGAGGGTGCGGTCAGAGAGAGAGAAATACTTTATTTATCTATGCTGCCTAAATACATTAGGTTGCTATCTCACACAGCATACTTATCAATCCGTAATCGGACATATACAAATTACACATACATGGTATAATCAGAAAAAAAGAGATACAATAATAAACAATTCCCCCCCCCTACAGTTTCTTTTATAATCCACTTCGGTCTGTACAACAAATACAAATGTTTCATTCATTCCTATTTTTCTTTCTCATTTCTGCTCCTCCAATTTCACCCTTTCACAATTTTTCAATTCACCCGATCAACATCAACATTCGCTCTCTGGAATCACCCTCCTAGATCCTCTTCAGTGACCCGCTAAACAAATTCA
>NW_027107223.1:147677-157173 GCF_000696795.3 Halyomorpha halys
CCCTTACCCTTGTAGACCAATATTGTGCGCCCTTGGCGTAGAGGCTCCGGTACATATCCCACCTTCAGCATGATCTCCGCAATATACTTCATGATGTGTGTTACTTCGAAGTATTTTATTGTGCGGATCAACACACCATCCGGCCCCGGCGATGAGTCCAATGATGTCGACTTGATAGCCCTCTTCACAATCCGACTATCTGTAGACACCAAATTTGGGATCGGGGCGCCTTTCTCATAATCCGCACGTTTGCAGAGATTCTCTTTTACCAAGAGGCTTCTGAAATGTTTCTCAATGTTGGCTATCTTTAATGGACATTGCTTGGGAGCGTCGGCGTTCATAATGCTCTGTACCACTTTTTTCCTATTATAATAATTGTATTGAGCTAGCTCATAGTGGTACTGCTCCTGCCGACGGTTTCTGTCCGCCTTGTTATGCAATCGAATTGTTGAAATAATTTATTTAAGAGTGCCAACATTTCGGCCAGAATTTCTAGCCTTCATCAACAATAGAAAACATAACAATAATAATATTTGGTGAATATAATTAATAACGTGGGTAAAGAAAATTAAGAAAAGAATAGAAAAGGAGAAGGGGAAAAGAAAGATAGTTGACAATCGGAAAACTTAGTGAGCTCAGCGGTGAGTGCGGTAAGACTCGGAGTTAAAACGTTACAAAGATTGCAACTCTTTTTGTTGTTGTGCTTTGTAATTGATCATATCCTACTCTCTCTGCACTTTGATTTTATCAAGATCTGAAACACTTGCAAGTACTTTATTCTTTTCCTATTGTTATGTCAATATTTGCTGATTTCAGCGAACCAGAAATATGTAGTAACGTCGCAAGAGCTCATCTACATAAAATGAAGAAAGCAATTGACAAAGTTAGCAAAGAGAGTGACTCTGATAAGACTTCAAAAGCTTCAGCTAATTGTACTATGTTTCTACCAGTCGCAAATTTGTTTTATGGTATGTCATTATAAAATTACCTAATTTAAGTAAGTAAGCTTACTACATTTAATCTTACATATTCAGTAGTGTTTATAATTGCTTATATTTAGAAATTTTGCTAATAGTTCCAATATTTGTATCTAATTATTTTTTAGAGAATGTTCTAATGCAATACCTTGGACAAATATTCATGGACTAACTGTTTCAATTTATAGGCTTTCCGTAATGATCAACTTTAGTATAGTTAGATAATTATTTCGGGGGTAGAGTTTTCATATACGTCACCCTTAAACGGTTGAACTAAACCAAGTCTACGGAAAGTTTGCAAAAACTTCGTGCCTTATGGCCAATATGAGGAAAAATGAAAGTAATCCTCATTAAAACATTTAAATGTTCATCTTTATTCATTATCAGTTTTAATAAGACGCTCTCTATAAATCCTACAAGTACAGTTTTGAGCTCTGAAATCTGTGACTTTTGTAAATTCCTCTGCTCTTCATAATTTACACAAAATGCGGAATTCATTAAGTGTTCAAAAAGCTTGACTTCTCAAATTGATAATAATAAATTCCAAAACATATTTATTACTTTACACTCTTCCTTGCTATGGGTTTAGCAGTCGTTGCATATCACAAAAAGAATGTGCTTATTCCCCATAAACTGACAAAGATATTAACTGAATATGGACTACAATATATTGTTCAGGTCATCGTTTTCATCAACAACAATTTCGCCTTTTGTTGGCTTCTCAGAAAGTTGTCATCCTCTTCCATGATTGAAGTAAGTTAGGCCAAATGCTGTTTTTTAACAGTACACAAAGGATTTTTAGTAAGGGCTGTTTTCTGATACTACCAGCTCAAGGAACTCTCAAGCAGAGCGAAAGCACTGGTTCCCTCTGGAAGTTAGCCTTTTGTTCCTCAAAGGCGGTGCAGGTAATAGTTCCGATAATGTTCTAGCCATATTGTTGGAGCTCTGTATGGAACCCCTTGCTCTATGAGATCCAGTTGTTGGACAGGACCAATTTCGCCTTTATGCGTGATCTAACGGTGTAGAAGTATTTCCATAGGATAGCTCCTTTCGGTGTTGCCACCCCCCGCCGGTTTCATTAATCTTTTGCATCCTCTCGGATAAATGTTTTCTTATTTCTGCGGTCCTCGTATCTTTGCTGTTAGTTCCGCCGAACCTTCTATCTTCATTTCGAATACGATTAAATCCTCTCGCAGGAGGAGGTCGAGAGGTGCTCCACCGGCAAAGATTTGCTCTGCCTTATGAGATACAGATCTGTACGCCCTGGTGAGTCGGGGTTATTGAAGTGTCTTCAGGCCTGCTTTTCTATCGTTGTAAGAGGTTCCGGCGAATACCTTAGAATATTCAATATCACATTGTAAATTGTCAGAGCTGATCTCATAGGTGCTCTCACGAGGTTGTCTGGTCTGTTCAATGGTAGGGCCAGCATATGAAATGTCACATCGATATTTTGTATGTTTCTTTATAAATATCAAGAAACATAAATAATATAATATATAATATAACACCACCCATTGACAAGACTTGATTAACGTTCTCCTTAAGCTTATCTATTGGCGGCCACCATGGCCAAATCGTATACGTAGGCAATGCCGGAGAACCGCTATTCCTCGAGCACTCCCTGAATTACATCGAAGACTAGCTTCCTCAGGGCAAGACGAAGAATGGAGCTCTGAGGGCAGTCACTCTCGACTATGAAGCCGTTGTAGCTGAGGCATTACTTTTGCAAATTCTTTGCAGGGCTTCATCAGGACTAAATGGGGTTTAGATACAAACATTGTAAATATGATGATCACCCTCTTACGATTGCCACTGTAAGATAAAAACACTGGCGATATCTGCGTAGACAAAAGGGATTAAGGGGAAAAACAAAAACACCAGCGATGTTTAGATGAGTGGGCTTTGGTTTTGTGAAGGGGAATCTCCAGCACGCCCTGGATAGTAGAGTTGTGGCATTACATCGTTAGAGGTTATATGTCTATAATTCTGGTGATACGGTGACCGGAAAGGAAATATCGGACAACCTTGTGTTCTCCCAGGAGTACACCCAAAGACTATGTGGGGTTCGAACTAAACTTTAGTTTATATTCGCTTATATACTATTTTGTATAATAATGTAAATAATAGTTGATAAGGTTAATCATTTAAGTTAAAGTTAAGTCAACCTATAAGTTCTCATTGTTTTATTAATTGATATGAATTCTTTTCTTTCCTTTTTCATTCTGTGTACATATATTTCTTCTTATCATTAAACTTTTGTACATATAGTTCATTCTGTTCATTCTTATGCATGTACACTGCTTTCAACTTGGTAATTTTACCTAGGCTTTTTTGTTATGTTTACTTAATATTTCGATAATTCAACAGGTGGAAGGTAACACCCCTAGGTTTTCTGTTATCTACATGTAAAGGTATTCGCCAGTGGTTATAATTCGATTATTATTTATATAAGGGTATATTGTGAAAATATTGTTTCGGGAATTTCGTTATTTCCAAGGAAAAAATAACGTGGCGCCTAAGGAGCAATTTATTCTTTATTGTTTTGTCTTTTTTCCCTTTTGACGATTATACTTATTATTTTTTTTATTATTTTCCTTTAACTCACCCCCTTCTCCGTTGAGCATGGGCAAGTATAAACGATAAATATATAACTAAGGATAGATCAAAATTTGCGGTTATAACCCTTCCTTTGTATTTTACCATATTATTACTTGTTCAACTAAGTAGTATTTTACTGTTCATTAACCTATTTTTACATTAGGAATTTCATCACTAATTTCTGTACTTGTTACTTATCTGTATTTTTGTTCATTTATATTTATATTTTTTAAAGTATGAAGAAGATGGTCAGGGATGCGGTCAAAAGAAACAAAAATGGTTGTTAACTGTTTTGTTTCTTTTGACCGCACCACTGACCACCTCCTTCATAATTTGAATTAATACGGTCAATTATTTATAATTTTTCTTCTAGCTTTCTATGCTGCTCTTTTTTATATGATTTTTTACATTCTTTTTATTTATAATATTCTAATTTTTTTATCATATTTAAAAGTTTTTTTCTCCCCCATTTAGCCCTGATGAAACCCTGTAAAATGAGGTGAAACGTTAAAACGTTGGTTACCAATAAATAGTTTATTTATTTCTATTTTGTTCCTTTCTTGACAGCCATCCTCACTTATTCCTATTTTTTTTTTCTAGTTGTGATATTATTTCTAATATATTGTTATATAGTGAAATATGTTTTGTTTTTATAAAATTATTTAGCTCTTCTGAATAGTCTAGTAGTGTCGTAGCTGTATTTGATTATATAGACGTCCTGAAAACAATGTTATAGCAAAATAAAAATAATATCCTTAATAATAATGTTTTTGATTTAACCAATAACAATTTTGTATTTACTTTTTCACACTCTAAAGAGCTACCTTTCCAGATAAATCAGTATGGGTACTAAAAAATGAAAGGCCAATATCAAGGAACATTCAAGACATCTTTGTTTTTGTAACTGTTTATTCGTTCCTCGATGAAGAAGCAAGGGAAATCATAAATCCGTTCTGTATAAATTTACACTCATTACAGTACCTTCCTGTGAAGGGATTGGAAGCAGAAGGGTAAATGTATGAATTAATAACTTGATCATCATATTATAGTTTATTGAATTTTTGAAATACCCTTGCAGGATAAGCAGAATATTTGTGGAATATGAGCTTGAGCCAATCATTCCACTTACAAGAACGAAAGTACAAATATTAGATGATGGGTTTGAATCGATAAACCAATTTAAAGATATTAAAGTTTTTCTCACTGACAAATTTAGCCCTTTAACGATTATTAGCTCTTTGCAATCTAAAAAGTTATTAGTGAGGGTACGTAGAAGCATGCTAATATAAAACTGATTTAATTATTTCAATAGGCATTAAATAACTTATAATGCAAATTTGTTTTAGGTAATAGGTATCAAAGGTATCCTTCCTGAGATAAAATATACTAAAGATATTGTGCTATATGGTTCGGATATGAATGATGATCGATTTTCAAACTGCATCAAACTACCTATGAAAAATGAATTCTATGAATTCCCAAGAGCCAAACCTACAACACCTGTCAAACATAAATCTCTTAAGCAGCAACGATCTTCTAAAGTGTCGGCTGGAAAATCTGGAAGGGGCAAGTCCAAAAAACGAGATGAAATGCAACTGTTGTATCGTAATAAAGAGTTTCACGTCCTCATTGGAATAGCAAGAATCGATTTGTCGCCTTTGATCTTTGGAAACAGTTCCATCACGGCTTATGAACAATTGTCTTCTTTACCTGTTAAGATTGTAATTATTGTCACAGTTTTAGATCAATTACTTCTTTCTTAAAATTTAATTGAAGAGGTTACTTTCCGCGACTTTTTTCCCGAGGAAAGGATGTAAAGGAGGGGGTACATTTCCGGGGCGAGTGACGCCAGGAGGCGGTGCCTATTCCTTCGTAGGCGTGGCACCCGGTACGCCATATTTTACTGTTGACAATTGTGGTAGCTGCCGCACGCCGTATGCCAGAAATGGCTAAGGTGAGGGGTTAAAAAACAACTTGAGAGTTACTCAAAGCGTGCTCCCTTTCGCTGTTGATATTTTTTTTTTTAAACGTTAAATATTCTAAAAAATAATATATTACCAATTTTTTTATTTTACCATTTATTACAACTTCTATTCTCTTCACATTTACGATTAAATGAATGGTTTTACAGATAATTACATTAATCTGAGAAATCCCTATCAAGTTCAACGTAACGTTGCCTTCAAGGAGATTCACCTAATCCCTGGCTTGAGAATACTTTTATCTCCGGACTGTTTGTATTAATTTTAAAAAAATGTAATTTCAGGGTGGCCATCTGACTCCAGATATTGAGCATTTAACTATCACAGTTGTTCATAGAGATTTTTGTCGATACGAAAAACCTGAAGTACGAAACAGTTTATTATATGAAAATAACGCCATGGTTAAGGTAAGAGAATCACATAAATTAATATCATCATATAATTTCAATTTAGAAGTTTTATTTTTTATTAAGATCTCTCTCCTCGAGAAAGCTCGATATTCTTTTATAGTTCTGAGCATTATATATTCTAACACTTATTATCAAGTGGTGGCTCCGGGTGCTTCCTCATCAGCGGCAAGATGTTTAAATAGGAGAGTAATGTGGCTTCTTTGGATTTTAAACCATTCCAGCTATATATCGATGAGCTAATATCGACCTCTTCGAGGGTTACTCAACTTTTAAGAATGTCATTTTTTCTAAAAAAGATCAAGGATCTATAATTCCAAATTAAAAATATGGTAGAGTGACTTTCGTTCAATTCTTCATCCAAGCTGGTGTTAGCTTTTTTTAATCTTCTCAACAGCGAAAGTTCTTTTATTACATGATGCGTCTTTTGGAGAAAGCCATAAAAATAAACTATAAACAATTCATTGGATGGAAATTAATCCCATTTCATTTCAAAATATGGGTTTAAAGTAAAAGAAACATAAATTCTTCAATATTTAGGGTTATTATTTGCAAGCCTTTCCTATGAATTTCTGTAACGTCATCCCTAAAACCAATAATTTATAGTTCGATAAGTTGTCAAAATGTGTCGTTTTTAACGTAGTTGTTATATCCATTATTAAATACACCCGAAAATCACAGGTCTGGAAACATTCCACACTGTAAACGACATGTCGAGGTCCGTTATAAACGATATCCACTGTATTACAATACACAGTCTACTAGTATCTACTAGTACTGCCACCAAAACCCGTTACGGTACTCAACAATGAACCTAGCTGCCGCAACGTGAACAACTACAGTTATCGCATACATACATATATGTATGTATGTATGTATGTATGTATGTATGTATATATGTGTGTATGTATGTATATATGTAAGTTAAACGATTGAGAACACAAAGACTAAAAAAAGAGAAAAGAAAGAGAGAAATAACCAGCTCGGTTGTTACTCAAAGACTAACTTTTATTGAGCCTAGCTGGTCTATATATACATTTGAATTCACCCCCATTGGCTCCCACTGGCCTGCGCCTATTCATTTATAATATAGGGGCCTAGCGAAATGCCCCTCATTGCCACATTCGAAGCATCTCGTGCGCCGGCAATGCACCAATAAATGCCCAATTTTTCCGCAACCGTGACACTTCCGGTCATCGCGTTGACTATTGTTTCCGGGTTTCGCTTGGCTCCTTCTATTTTTTGGTGCCTAGGTCTCTCTCTTCTGCCATCTCCGTGTTCTCCTCTTCTCCAAGGGTTTTTCTTTTCATTTTTCTTGGCCGTTGATATTCTATCCTAGTCCACCCCGGCTCTTCTACTTCCATTCGGACCTTGGATTCCTTCAGTTTTCCCGCCCATTCTGTGATCAGTATGTACCTAGAACCTTCTGCCAAACAAATATGGTCTAAAGTGATCAACGGCCGACACTATCCCAGGGAGTTCTCGCTCCATTGCGCTGTATCTACTTTCCGTCTCTGTAAGGCGCCTGCTGGTGAACGCCACTGGGCGCTGTCCCCCATCGCTCTCCCTCGCACTCACTCGCATATGTGGTTAACGTGAATTGCTGATTAAAATCTGGAAAAGCGAGGTTGCAACAAGAGCTTGCTGCAACCTCTTCATGCACCGTCTGATATTGTCCTCCATCATTGGGGTGTCTATCATCTTCTTGCCTTTCTTGAGTAGGTTGTTGAGTGGAAAGAGATACTTCGCCATTTCCGGAACAAATCTACTCCCAAATAACCTCCGAATTCCTTTTATGTCACTAGATACCACCATCTTCTGAATAGCTGCCACTTTATCCGCGTCTGGTTTAACTCCCTCCCTAAAAATCGTGTGATCCAAAAATTATATTCGTTCCTGCCCCAGCGCCGACTTTTCCCCCGACTATTTGAGCCCAAAATGTCTAATTCTCTGGACCACGCTATTTAAGTGTCGCACGTGTTCAACCTCGTTCCTACTGAACACAAGGAGGTCATCTATGTACATCTACGGATTCGTCAATTCCTCTCAGAAACTCGTCCATCAGGCGCTGAAAGGTTATGGGGGCCACCCAGGGTGATTAATCTACACTGACATCTCTCCACTACACAACTTCTCCACAGCTTCTCGAGACATGATAGTACTGGAACCACCGGTGTCTACCAGACACCTCACTCCTGCTATCTCCATTATAGGTAAACCGCCGTGCTCTCCTCTCATATGGTTGATTTCCAACGAGCGGTAGCCCCTCTGGGTTTACGTTCCTCAGAACTCTCCACGTGTTCTAGCTGCTTCCCCTTGTCGTCTCCAAGTCCTCCTTTTTCCTTGCTATCCTCTCGCTCATCGTCTCCTGCTTCAGTTTCTGTCCCTTATATCTCGGACATTTCCGTGGCTTCACTCACGGATTCGTTCGTCTTTCGAGAAATTCCCGTGCTTCCTCGTCTCTGTGCATTGACCTCCATAGTTTCAGGCACATTTTGCTCCCTCCGCCGATACACATAGGCAACAATACGTCCTTCTATCCCACTTGCAAAACATCGGGTGGGGAACATTATGGTACCAGGTGTCCAGTTTGAACACACCCATAGCATTTGCGGTCCTCCCGCCGACCATTATTTCTGGTTTTAGCTTGGCTCCTTCTATTTACTGTGTTACTAGCTCTCTCTCTTCTACTATCTCTATGTTCTCTCCTTCCCCAAGGGTTTGGCATGTTTCTTGGCCGATAATATTCCATCCGAGTCCACTCCGGCTCATCTACTTCCATTTGTGCCTACACTTCTCTAGCGCTTGTATCTATAAGATCTTAAGCAATTTCCACAAATGGGCGCTCTCTCGCAAATCCTTCCTTCTTTCCCAGCTCTTTTGCCAATTAAATCCTTAGTACCGTGGACAGGAATTGCATCCGACCCTGTACTTGGATTGTTTCCATCATCTCATTGAGTTTATCAGCGATTCTGTTGTAGCGTGCCCAGAGTTCCGCGGCATACTGCCCACTAGACTGTTTCGGGTTCTTTGTCTCTCTAATGATCATGAATATGTCCTACTCTGGGGCCCACCGTCCTCCTCCAAACGCCTTCTTTAACCTCTCCTTGATAACTCTCCAAGGGGTCTCTTCGTTAGCCTGAATATGATTTTGGATCCGCTGTAGTGTTGTTGCGTGAGCTTCTGCAGGAGAGACTGGTAGTGGAGGAAACTCTGGGGGTGGAGGATCATATTTTGGTTTAAAGCTTTAAAGGTTCAAGACTGCTTGTCTAACGATGCCGTTGCCACTAGCAGCCATTATTAAAAAAAATAATGAGAAAGAAAAAAAAATGAGGATGACAACATAACAACAAAAAATTCTTCTTAAAAGAAAAAATTACTCCGGGTTTCGGCACCAGTTAAATGTTTGTGAGTTCAAAGAATGAAAAAGAGAAAAGGGAGATAGAAATAACCAACTCACTTGTCACTCAAAGACGGTCTTTTATTGTGTTCCGCACCTCTATATATACATCTTTGATCACCTGACATTGAA
>NW_027107224.1:0-1267 GCF_000696795.3 Halyomorpha halys
GTCTCTTGTCAAGATGGAGTCCTAAGTATCGAATCTGCTCGACAGGCGTTAGTGGAGTATTTAGAAAGGATACAGTAGGACAGGAGGGCAGAGGTTTACGACGGAGAGTAAAGGTGATCTGGTGGGATTTTTCAGAATTTATTTTGATTCTCCTGTTTTGACCCCATTCTTCAATAAATTTTATGTGTGTATGTAGTGTTTGTGATGCATTAGTTGGGTCGTTGTTTACAGACAGTATACATGAGTCATCAGCGTATGTTACGACTGTTTTAGGATGGGTTGGGATGTCAGCTGTAATCCATAGAAAGAATGGGACCTAAGGAACAACGAGAAAAGAGAGATGAGTAGGCTAGGTTATGATTCACTTTAAAGGTTCTATCAGAGAGGTAGGAGCGGCGGATTATAAGAAAATATGTAGGGGGTATATAATTCTATAGAGCAGACCTGGATGCTAGACTCGATCAAAAGCTTGTTCAACATTGAGGAAGACTCCCTTCCAGTACATTCCGTGCTCCAATGTGGAAGATATGTCATCAACCACTCGATGACTCTGTTGTATGGTAGAATGGGATGTTCTAAATCCAAACTGGTGGTCAGGAATAACATACGAGTCAAGGATTGGATAGAGGCGTTTTAATAAGAGTTTTTCTAGGATTTTGCCCATAATGGGCAGGAGTGAAATAGGACGGTAGGAAGATGTATATTCAAGTTGCTTGGAGGGTTTGGGAAACATTTTTATTATAGACATTTTCCAAGGGTCAGGGAAATAGGTGGATCGGAGTTTAGCATTATAGATATAGGTAAGGAATAGAATGGCTTTACGAGGCAGTTGTTTCAGAATGTGTGCTTTGATAAGATCGTGGCCAGGAGCTTTTTTAGAAGGTAATTGGTGGATGATGTTCATTATTTCTGAGGGATGAAAGGCATTAGGAGAAAGGGTCATTTGGAGTGGAATTGTAATCTCTGCTTCAACATTTTCAAGATGGGTTGGATTAAGGATATCAGGATGGGGGTTAAATGTTTTGAAGAGGAGTTCGCCGAACACTTTTGCATTATTTAATATTTGGATCTTATCATACAAAAAAAATTTCAAATCAAGTAATTTTTCAGCCTATTAACTGTTTAATTATATTTGTTTTCCATAAAAAAATACGTACCTACTAACTCATATTCTGTTTAAAGATCCTATGATATTTATTTGTTTGGCACATCATGGAGACAGTGCATCCATTAATAAAAAAAAAAATAAAAAATATTTTATGGATTT
>NW_027107224.1:2252-3704 GCF_000696795.3 Halyomorpha halys
TTGTAGAGGTTAGGTTCTTGTGATCTTATTTACTGACCTTAATTCTTCATGGTAGTCAGGTGTGGTCTGTGTTGGGCTACCTTAAATCAACTCCAAGATGTCACTTCTGTTTTTTCTCCTTTCTCAATTTTCGTTTCGCTTTTGTAACGGGTGGCGAGAAATGTGTGAGGTAGACACAATTATGTAAAACGGAATCATTAGGGAGGATGAAAGGTGGACTGCGGCGAGGCTTTTGATACGGTAGGGCACGCTGCGTGGGCGGAGGCTGTGGGAGAAATAAAAGGACCTGTAGCCAACGGTTGATAAAAAACGGGCACACCTCAGCGCCATATGTTCGCCTTTAATTGGCTAATTAAAGTATTTTCATTGTTTCTTATGGACAATGATGTTGTTAGCATTGCCCGGATAGTTCTCACGGTAACGCCCTCATTAAGGTCAATAGTCTAATAATCAACAAATGTCTGAGTATACTTAATTATGTCTATTGTATTTCTTTTCTTGGTAGAACAAAACTATGTATGCCTGTGTAGTAGGTATGCCCATGGGTTCCTATTTCAGACTCCATTGTACGTCTAGCAAATGTTTATTTGTTAATTATATGTTTATAAATGGTTTACCATATTTTTCAAAATATGAAGGAGATCTTCAGGACTGCAGTAAAAAAGGAACAAAAATTAGTTAACTACTATTTGCCGGCGTTTAGACGTACTTTGTAGGGCTTCATCAGTGCTAAAACAATTTTTAAAAAAATATTTTGACATTTTAGAATAATAAGATACAAAAATGTACATAATTCTACAATAATCCATATATTAAAAAACTAATGTAGGATTAAAAATTATGTAAATTTAAGTGAAAAGACAATTATTGATAAAAATGAACAAATAGAAATAAAAATAGGAAAGGTTTACAACAATAAGTCTCCAAAAAAATAACGTAACTATTAGATTTAAAATGAACAGGATACGTAATAATACGTAAAAATAGAAAGATGTATGTGAGAAAATTGAAAACAAAAACACTACACACTAAAAGACGGAAAATTAAGAAAATAATATATAAAAAAAAATAAAATGATAATAATAATAAATAAATAAAGAACAAATCAGAATAATCCTCCTGTTGAGTTGAAAAATATCGTAGTGGCGAAAAAGTGAAATTGGTGCAGAGTGCATGGGAGATTTTTATATATATTTGTTATTTTACATCTTATTTTTATTTCTTTTTGTTCATTTTTATGTAAATAATTTTTAACCATACCTTAGTGTTCCTTTTCATCTTATTGTCCTACAATACCAAAATATTTTTAGTTTTGTACAATTTTTAGTCCCAATGATATCTATTAACCAATGATATCACAAAGTGGAGTCCGATTTCCACAAATAATTACTAGTTAACTATTTTTGTATCTTTTTGACCTCATACCTCTTTGTCAAATCTCCTTCATAGCTT
>NW_027107225.1:0-2262 GCF_000696795.3 Halyomorpha halys
AGTTTAGAGATAAGATAGGAGTGAGTGAGCCTCGTGTAACCTATCCGAAGCCTAGTCAATACGACCTCCTGTAAACAACATTTACGGCTGGAAGTACCCCAGAACTTGACGTCCCTTTTAATAATAATAAGTACTATTCTACTTCGTCCGTGCTTCCAAATAAATACTTTTATTGCATCGACATTCTATGAGACCGTGTGGTTATACATTTTCATTACACATATGTAGTTCTGTGCGTTTCAATTTGTTTTATTTGGTATTAAAACGATTGTATTTCACCAGTGTGCTTTGACTATCATCATAAATGTGTTTAAAAGTAAATTTTATTAATTTATATTTTCTTTCAATCCAAACAATTAAAAAATATTGATTATTTGTTTATTACAGTAATATAGTATATTAGATATAAACTCCTTGGATAACCAATTGATTATGCATTCATTATGTTATGTAGTTATTTACTAACCTGTTTTTGAATAGAAATACATGTGCTACTGAGTATTGTGAAGTTCTTTTCCCAGTAATTAATTAAAGTAAATAACACACCAGTCTCGGTTTTAAATAAGATTTATTTATGAGTAACAGTAGAAATCCTGTAACCCAACGACCTGTTTTTGGCTGGGGGAGGCATAACCCTATTCCCCTTCAAAGCGAAAGAGAAGCCAGAAAGACCACGCCAACGGGAGCAAGGTTTACGTTTAGGTTAATAATAATGTCCGCCATTGTAATATATTGAAGTTCGGGGTGAGGTGAACTATCTCAACGAAGTAGGGGCATTTCTACCGCTTACAAAGAAAAATGATAAAATTTGACTCATGTTAGCGGACTCTTGCTCCAGCGAAATTGTCAGATGACGATAATCTTTTAAAGAAAAATTTTGGACCCGATTGGAAAAGCATGGATTGCTTTAAGCACTATAAAATTGTGGTTACCGGATGCCACAGCGTGCTTGAAGAAAATGAGAAGGAAAGGTGCGTCAATAACGACGGGGTTGGAAACTCGTTTATAACAGTTCCTCAACAATAATTATTCCTTTATATTTTGTGCAAGGGTTTTTTAAAAATTAATTTATCTTGTATTCAAATAAAACTTCTTTATTTTTCAATTAAAATTATCTTGAACCGACCTTCTACTTTTCATTGACATTTTTTTTTACTAATTAAAACTATATTTCTCATTTTTCCCAATATTATTATTCAGTATAATACATTGAAAATGGTGGTTAATTACCTGGTGGGGTTCAAAACCAGCTACATCAAAAATATAAATTTAAATTCCCATGAAGTACCTCCATTGGGTGGTTCCTTCACAAGAATATCAAGTGTTCCGATACATTCATCAAATTTACTTATTGTATTTTTTGTACAGTTGTAAATTTCAATAAATAAAAAAAGTTATTCAAGTAGCTACCGTGATATCATGGACGTTATTTTTTTCAACAGAAATAACAAACATTTCTCTAAACCGATCGGCATGTCAAGGAGAGGTTTTTTCACTTTCCTAAAAAGTTTCTGAATTCGGATGGAGCTGGTTTAGAAGCTACACGCCTAAATTGTAAAATCTTTTAGACATTTAAATATGTGTTATTCCTTGAAACGAAATATCGTAATCGATTCTTATTACTGTTATAATTATATATGAAATGTATTGATTTTACTGATGTCATCAAAATGAGTGATGTGTTTACTTCTAATTATTGTTTAAGTTTAGTTCAGCACGTAATACCTAATGTTTTAGAATTTTTCGCAATTAAATTTGGAGTTGTAATTTTATATCAGATAAATAAATAATATATACTTATCAAGACATTACATACATCCATATATTTATTGTATAAATAATATAATAATACCTTATTTGGCTTTGTACATTTATTAACTCAAAAGAGATAATAAGGGTAAAGTAACTAGAACGAATTTGTCGATTTTGTAGAGGACAAAATACTTTTTTAACCGTCTCAGAGCCTATCACTTCCGACAGCTCCATATTGGTTCCAGTCCCCTCTGCGAATGTAGAGAAGGTGAGCAAAATGCCGAGCACATTCTCCAAACCTGTAAGCTTTATTCCGAGCGAAAGAGGCAGATGTGACCCTCTGCAACAGAGGTGCAGAGAAAGATCTTGAGGGCCTCAGCAGAACCACGGAATTCCTCATTTCGATCCCTGACCTGGCTATCTGTTGGAAGAATACTGTTATAAATATAAATATGAAGAATATTTCTATAACTTATTCATCATCTGTCAATTCATCAACCTCAATCAAAT
>NW_027107226.1:0-1259 GCF_000696795.3 Halyomorpha halys
GTTAAGGAGTTTGGAATGAAAAGACGCATATCTGTTTTGGGCCAAATATACAACGAATGAGACGTTAAGGTCTGTGTGAATGAGTTTATTTGTAACGTAATAAGGAGCATCAAGGATTTTACGTAGGATTTTGGATTGTAAGGATTGGATGCGGGAGGAATTTGATGGTTTGTGGAGCCCAATCCCATATGTTCAATATGTCTTTATTAAAATGTTAACATAAATTATTCATTCGTTTGCAATAAACATTAATGCTTAAAATTATATTCATAGTTAAAATTTCCAAACTGGAAATTCAAAGGCCTTGAGCCTTTTGAACCTAGACTTAACCGAACCTTAAGTGAGAGAGAGTTGATTTTACTTTTTCATATTTTCTCATCTCGGGTGAATCTCATCTAAAGAGCACCAGCTCAATTTTTCCTCAGTTGATCATCTTGCCGCTTGTATTGTCTGCCTCCTCGTCTTTTTTTTTAGCTAGTGTAGTCCATTCAGTAGCCCTTCTAGCCCGACTCTGTTTTCCTCATAAACTGGTCTGCTCTTATCCATTTCATATCCATTGATATGGTTCTTTAATATAGTTTTTTCTTATTCAATACGGTGTTGGTAAGTGACCATAATGATACGAAATTGGTACAATGAAACAGTCGTGTGCTATGGCGAAGAGATTCATCTCTATACTTTTAAAAAAAAATTCATTAAGCTTTCGCTATTTCCTTTGCCAATTTATTTTCAAAAACGATTTCACAGGTTACTTTTATCTGGCAAGGTATGTATGCTAGTGATAATTAGGGTTTTGTCTTTGTTCAATGTTTAGCCATTCGTGAAACTCATCTCTTCCTGGCGGTGTTTTGTTCAGATGAGTTCATTCAGAAACTGCGATGAAAAATACTTTGTCGGCGAGTTTATTGTGTTTAATTCAATTTGTGTGAAATTCTCATATATTGCCAATGCATGCCTTTGAAATTCCTCTCGTGGGCAAGCATCGTCTAAATAACATTTCGTATTTAGCGTCATATTCTGTTTTTTTAACTCGTTCCAATCCTATTCAGTTACTGTTAAAAGGACCTTCTATGGTTTGGTCCTAATTGATTTATTCCCCAATGACTTTAGTAAAATTAATTTTTATTTATAATCGTAACACTTTCCTGAGACTGGTTAATATTGTTCAAATAAACAAAATTTTATCCATATATTAATGTTTTACAGAGACTATATGGATATTTTTTATTATAAATGATTTATTTATTACTTAGAATAAT
>NW_027107226.1:3114-3362 GCF_000696795.3 Halyomorpha halys
CAAACACTACAGGCACACATAACATCTATTGAAGAATGGTGTAAAAACTGGAAAATCAAAATAAATCCTGACAAATCCCACCAAATCACCTTTACTCTCTGTCGTAAACCTCTGCCCTCCTGTCCTATAGTATCCTTTATAAATACACCACTAATGCCTGTTGAACAGATTCGATACTTAGGACTCTTGACATCTTGACAAGAGACTTACTTGGAATCCACACACAAGACTGAAACGACAAGAAACTG
>NW_027107227.1:0-10135 GCF_000696795.3 Halyomorpha halys
AATTGCACATGAGAAGATGCATGTACTCGAGGATTCGAAGATATCAAGATAAACGTAGATGAGGATTGGTAAGATCTATATCACGCGATAGATAATTAGGCTTTGATCTAACAGCAACGAAATAACAGGGGAGAGAGAAGCTAATGCTCCCAGTTCTCAGCTGTCAGCCTTCGCTGGGGAATGTCGGCATACATTAGACGGCAATTAATTCCAGGGCGATGGTCTCCAGGCGTCCCATGCCCCTGTAGAAAATATAATACTCCTGGAAACCTGGAAGCGGTAAAATATTTTTGGCTTGAGGCGTCTTTTTAACTTCAACTTGTAAGTTATACTAAAAGATAATTATGGATTATTGTGAAGCAAAGACTTTTTGAGGAAAGCAATCAAGTCTTCATTGACGCAAACTATACCAATGTTGCACAAAACGGAAAATATAAAAATATATTAAATTTAGCATATTATTACCATTAAAAGACAAATCCACATAAATAATATATTAAAATTTTATAAACACACACCTAGTAATGCTATGCATTACTATAAATAAATAGTTAATATCTAATAATAATTACAACATATTTCGTATAAATGGATATAAATAGATGTAAAAGAAAACCTGCGAAAAATAATTCCGATAATTCAAATTTTATCTTCAGATATTTTATCAGATACCTTCAGGTTTTAAGATTTTCCTTTCTTAAATTTTTCTGTGAGAAATGACAAACTAGAAGAATGGAGCTCATAACATTAAATACAGTTTACTACATTTTTGGATTAACTAATCTCTCAGTGAACCCGATTCCAATTTTGAAAAAAATAATTTGAGGCGCTATAATACCGATCCATATCCTTAGGTCCTTGTCGAGTAATCGAAAACAAAAATATTTAACAAAGATTATTTGATACAGAGATTTCATGCCTAATACCTCAAAAAATCGCGGTCTTCAACTACTTAGTCTTCAAACCTACATCTCAATCTACACCTAAGACGATTTTGGACGTATAATCCCTGAATACATTTTCAAGGCCTCTTTCAATTTCTATTCCAATTCAATATGACCTTATCAACCTTTCACCACCACTGTTCTACATCTAAATTTTCCAGTGATCTCATCGATAGAAAAAAAATTAATAATAAGAAATAAACATTTAGATAATGATATATTTTGTTTTTTGTACACATATATGTGTAATGAAATAAATGATTGAAAAATTCAAACCCAAAATTATTTTTAAGCTCTAAATCAAGAACATATATATGAACTTCACATAATCCAATCAAGGACTTAAAAGGATCTAGGCATTATAAAATCTGAAAAAACTAATCCTTGTAGACTTGTAAAGTAGAAACGACGTTGGCATTTAAGAACATTCATTATCCGATCCAATAACGATAAGGACAATTCAAATGCCAGACACCTTCGGCGACCTATAGCGTTACATTTCTCACCGACCAATGCATCTATCAATTTAATACTGGCTATTTCCGTCCGGCAGACAAAGAAGGAGTTTCGATCGTGAGACAAACTCTGCATTAATTGTAGAAAGGCCGCAAAAGGAAACTAGCAGGACTGCATTGAGGCATTTTCCAGATCTAGTTCTATGGAATTATCTCTGGGGAAATACATGGCATTCAGCTGTACTAGGTAGCATAATTTTTAGGGCAGAATGATCTAAAGGTTTTACTAGAGAAATATCAGGATATTTCCCAAGGGAAAGTTTCATATATAGCATTTATATTATAACTAAGTACTATATACACCTAGTATTATTCATACAAAGCATTGGTTAGAAGTTATAACACTATTATATATGAAGCCTTTTTTTTCTTATTAAACAAAGTCACTTTGCAATAGCTTATGTTTAAATTAACTTAAAAAACGACCTAAGGTGGAACCTTAACAACAACAACAAAGGTGGACCTTTGTTTTTGAGATTTAACTTAATTTGCCTTAGCACTAAAAAACAAATAATAATAAATAAATATCTGTCTACATTATACGTTCCTTTCCATACAACGATATTAATTGAAAATTAATTTTGGTATTCCAACTTTCCTTTTAGTTGACACACTGTTTCTGTATATTAATTTACACGGTTCGTAAGGAAAACTGAATTTATAGAGCAAATCGCCTTGAAACAAAAGCATAGAAAAATACGTTTCAATATTACAATCTTCTAGAGTTTTGTTGGGTAACATATCGAAATATTTCGATATTCGATATTCGAAAGTTCAAAGGATGGCAAGGCTAGGCACAACAGGACGAATAAGAACAGGACCTGGAACCTGGAGTAAATGAGCATTACGTTATGCATGAGGTTAAGCACTATATCTAATTATCTGGGATAAAAAAAAAAAATAATACGGCGTAGATTCATAGTAGGATAATTGAGACTGAATTTGATTATATACATTTATAAGAAGTTAGTAAGAAAAAAAGAAAAAATTTTAACAAAAACTTTTAGGAGGATGAAATTCTCCAGAAAATGTCACTGTAGTAATTTGCAATTTAACTATAATACTTGATAGTATTATAGGCTTTAATGTCTAATTTCCATTTTCAGTTATGCTTCCCTTAATAATTATGCTAATGTTTGTTGATTTTTCATTTTATATCTACCAGAATGAATTTATATAAATATATATTATATTACTTTAATTTACATTTGTAGCTTTGGTAATGGACTGATTTTCCTTTCAAGTTCTGAGTGTTTGTCACAAGCGCTCTGGCTTTCAATACCAATGCCGTGGTTAAGAGACAAGCGCCGGGATCTTCCGGAGTCTAATTTTTGCTTTCAGATGTGGGGGATAACCTCGGTTAAGAGTTCCCCAGGCTTATTTAAATAGGAATGAGTGACTTTAAGATGTTATTTTAGTTTAAGTTTATTTTTTTTTATTTGTTCTTTTTTCCCGCTCTATATTTTTTCCTAATATTTAATTTATGGCTATATTCATGTGCTTATATGTTTTTTTTTTCCTTTTCTATTTTATTTTGTAAATGAAATAAAATAAAGTAATTAAAAAAATTAAACAATATTAAAATCAACTGGTAGATGAGAAACGACTTAACTTTTAATGTATTTTATATTTCAAATTTAAGCTCACTAACATAGTATGGGTGTTGAGTAAATGAAACTTATTCAGAGCCTATCATTTAGAGCCTATTGTCCAGAGAGCGGGACTAACAACCGCAAGAAGCTCTGTACTAAGATATGCAGCCGATAACATTCTTCCGATTCCACAAAGCCGCTCTGCATCTCTGGTTCTCTGATTTCCTTTTTATCTTTATCTGGAATTCCATCTGGAGTATCTTCTTTATTAGCTCTCCGAACCTCGGAGACGCGGTCGCACGCGAATCAAGAAGTCCTCTTTAAGAATTTATACTGGATTAGAAGGCAACTTAATCTTATGTGAACCCGGACAACAGGTTTCAATGGTACCATATTATAGGAGCTCGTTACAAAAGCATTTGTGAAAAAAATCATTAAAAACCAATACCACTACAACCCATGAAGGGTTATAAGTTCATTGCTTGATAAGAAAGTACGTTTTCAGGAACAGCGGTTGAATAAGGGGGTGATTTTAACAGTGCTGTGCTCAACCACCAGGTTTTCCCCTTAATTTGGGTACCTACTGTTCGAGTCACAATGCTAAACAGTTGTTCAATCAAATGGTACCATCCAACTGAAACAGATGTACTTTACCCATTAGTGACATTTTTGAGTGTGCTCTCAATAAAATTCTATTTCTATTTTAGGTTGTTCAGAAATCAAAAAATGAAGTGAGTAGTAATGGATGCAGCCATCCTGGGCCAAAGGATGCATAAGGTAGAAAGGATCAATCCAGAATGAGTACAGAAATAGAATAAAAGCATTTTAACCACTCAACTAATCAAAACCTAATAATTAAAAGTCCAGTCAGCGCGACCATTCACGTAAGGAAGTTTTTTTTTTTCCAATTTTGCCAATCACACTCGTACAATACTATATAAGAGTCAAAACTTAAAACGGAATTGCATTTTTCTCAAGCTCTTACAAACAGCTATCAGTGGCGAATTGTAAAATTTTCATTATTTAATTTGCGTCTAAGGGTTCAAAATGGTATGCACTCTTCGTTGTCATTAAACAAAATAATATAATTGTGAAGGATAGAAATGTTAACTTGAATATATAGTGCATTTTCAATTCCAATAACAATGTTTTATTCGCTGAGTCCTTACACTTAGGGAGTTAACGTGCCATAAAATAGACTTTCGGTCCCACATAATTTCATTTAAATTATATGAACCACTACATTATATGCCGGGTATTAGAAAGTGTCGATGTCAATTTAATCTGCTATAGATAATCGATTTCACACCTTAACAACCTCCCTAATGTAACAACATTATATTAGCTGTGGAGTCTTTGTAGGTAATTTAGCATTATAGATTTAGATTTAATAAATTAACATTATTGAAGATTTAATAATCCAATGAAACTAATAAATGGGCAGAAATTGAAAAAAAAAAATTAGCAATCATATTATACAACACATCGCTCTTAGTGAGTAAATGAGTTCTGCCTCCCGGATTCGGATTCGTGCTCTGTAGATAATGATTTATTCTGTCATTATATCTGTGAGTCAACTCTGTGGGTTCAGGAACCCGACTGTAGCACATTTGGCTATCTAAAGTGGGTACCATTAATTGGAAGAAAAACCTGCCGGTTGAGCTTGATCTTGAAATCACATCCTTTGACAACCGTTTTTCAAGGAACAGTACTCCCTTACAAAGTACTAAAGCACTGACCTAACTTCACACTAAACAATGTTACATAATCTTTTTAAAAAAAATAACGCTTTGGCCGTATAAATTAAGATACATTTCTATTAATAAATTAAATACAATATTAAATAGTTATTCTCTTAATGTTCCCATATTGAAGCCATTGTAAGAATGAAGAAATTTATTAAAGTGTTTGTGGTATAGTATAAACGAAGTTCACTATCACAATTAAATCTTATCGAAGGGGGGGGGAGGCAATAAAGGTAAAAGCCAGATACTAGTTAGGAATATGTAATTCTTGTTAGCGGCTGTCACCTCCTGATTTTTAGAAATTAAAATAGCCATAAAACCTAGGTTATTTCTTTGAAAATAACTTTTATAAAACTTGGAAGTGATTTTAAAGTTCGAAATTTAATATCTAAATTAAACGTTAAAACGGGAGTGTATTTGTAAAATGTGCTAAGATAGGAGAAATAGACACGAATTCCAGAGCAGTAAATACTGTTTTATCTTTATACTGTTACATATTTTAACAGTTCTGTCTCATAGCTGCTAACCTTGACAGGAATGTATTGTAGTCAAAATATGGTTTGAATACTATTGAATAATACACTATATACTATAATATTTAAATGTTCCGAATTAAAAATAAATAAATTAAAGTTTCATCTATATTTTTTATCAGGTTAAGTATTACCTTTTACTACCTTTGGTACTTTAAGGTTACCTGTAGTGTTTATTTGTTATTTATGAAATCTCCATTCTAAATGGTGCTATTTTAAATCCGGAGGTGAGGGGCCTCCTCTGAGTCTAGGGTAGGTGCACATTTAGGGTAAGTACATAAAACATAACTCTCCTAACAAATCAGATTTTCCATAAAAATTTACTTATGCACTTTTCCCTACTTACCATAACCTTTTTTTTCACTTCTTCTTCAAGATTAATTTTTTTAAAAATAATATCAATTGAAATTAGGTAATTATTTGTTACCCTAATAATAAAATAGCCATGACATGAGATATAACAATTTTTTACCGATTAAAAAATATTTGTACATTACGAACTGTCTTAATTCCTACTTGAAGTTAACTGTTAACGTAGACATCGAAAAATGTAATCTTCATTCATCTTCAGTGATTCATTTGTATAAAGCTTCATTTTTCAATATCACTACTGATCTATAGATATTTAACTTTTTTTTCTATTCATTTTATAAACTCATTTAATTATTGATAAACATTAAAATTAGCTATTACTTTTATAGCATAAATCTACAGCACATCTTCTAAGTTCTGTTTTGTTTTATTTAAATCGTCATAGGCATAAGCCCAAATTTAGCCGATCTCCCTCTCATATAAATAATAACTTCCTGTACAACCATAATTAAGAGTAATGAGGAAGTAGGTGAAGACTAATTGGACATTATGAGGCGAAGTCCGCCGAGTTCAATATACAACACCTACAGGGGAATGCGCTAATTTAAAAAAAAGAAAACGAAAAGAAAAGTCTCTAATTGCTAAACAGGACTGCATCCTAAACCTCTGAATAGCTTACACAAAAAGCCAACTCCTTCATGAAGCAAATAACCGGATGAAGTGGAAAAAAAAGTTTATATAATGGCGACTTCATCTAATTCCACCGAGATTATGTTCCCTTGTATGTATTTATTTTTTTTTTAACATCACTAAATAAAAATAAATAAAATATACGTTCAATTCAGTTTATTTGAAATTTAATTGTGTTTCTTTAATTAATTCAGAACCCATAAATTTTGTTTTTATATCCTCTTATCTTTGTTTGTGTAATTGGATTGTCTACAAAAGATTCTTGCACTGAATTATTGCTTTTTTAAACAAGCTTGTGTAATATCATTTCGTGATTATTGTTATGCTGGGATTTTCTAAGTATCCAACTAATGCTAAAACTAAAACTATAATTTAATTAGTACTCAATTTTTGCCACCTTTTAGTTACTCCTGAAGGGATAAGTTGACAAAAGTAGGAATTTGTAAGATATTTCAGACATTCAAAAATTTACCTGTCTTACAGATACGAAATCCTTTGTTTTGGGGGTAACTGTAAGTCTTCCATAAGTCGGGAAGTTGTATATCTTTTCTTTCATCTACCTTTAACGGTTTTTTTGAAAAGATTGTAAATGATTCACAGTAGATTTTGCAATATAGGAGAACAGTCATGCTACATATAATAATGCCGTATATAAAATAAATTTAGGACTTAACGACTTTAAGCGTACTCCTGAGTTGGAAGCCAACATTTCAGTCGCCCTTATTTTATTTCATTTTTGGCGTGCTACGAAAATTTCTAGTGCCTAACAAAGGTACGCCCAGGTAGGTAACATTCTTGGATAATTTGTTTTAAACGCTTTTACATTTTATAGTTTATAGGGAACTTTTTCTTCCTTTTTTAAAATAAAAAACTATATCCTTTATTTTATCTGTATTCGCATCAATATTTAATTTTTTCATTTTCACAATTATTTGTTTACACTTCCCGATCGTCCCTGAATATTGTCATATGTGATACCATTTTACATTACAAGATTGCAGGAGTATAAAAGAAAGAAAACAAGATAGGACCGCGCCTTATGGAACCCCACACGTGAGATCAATTAGATCCGAAAGTTCTTGGATAACATTTACTGCAAAATATCGATCACTTAAAAAAGATTTGATGATTGAATATTACCAATATTAACCACCAGTGTAGGTAGATTAAATGTTGGTAAAGGAGTCTGTCGTCACGGAATCAAATGCTTTGGAACAGTCAAGGGCTATCATAGCCTATTTATGTTTATTAGGTATAAATATTCTTTTTCTTTTTTTTATTGTTTATTGGTTTTGTTTGAGATAGTAAAATTAATAGGAAGGCGAGGAAAAAAAATCTATACTTAATTAGGTTGAAATCCAGCTTTTTTGGTGAGATCACTTCATTTTGAGAACAGAATTTCTTTAGGTAAATCAGAATTACTTTCTCGAAAATCATTTCCATGGGGGATAACAAGCTGGAAAAGCTCATTAACTTTAGCTGAATTAAAAATTACTCTCGCATTAAATACAAATTGTGAAATAAGTGCAGAAAATAAAATAGAAACTTAGAAAAGAAATAAATGTTTTGTTTATTGCTAGAGCTAATTAGTTGAAATAAAAATTCTGGACATTAACAAAATAATTCGTATATCAAAATTAAACATGAATTTAAATAAATAAGAAAATCATGGCATTTGATGTTTTGTATATTCATCTATAATGATTATCGACACACAAACATAAACGCATGCATGCACAGACGCAAATTCGCGTGTTCACCCACACAAGACAAAAATTCCATTTTAGGTTTAACTTTTATAATTTAATTCAGTTTTTAAATTTATAAGTTTGAAATATTTTCTGTACGTATAGGTTTTTCATCCAACAATAATATGTATTTAGAACTAAAACTATAATGAAAATAAATATCTGGCTGAGTATACTCAAGTATGCTAAAATTTAGTGTGAAATTTAAATATTAGTATAAAATAAAAAAAAAAATTAATTACTAATGCATTTCAATATTGAACTATAAAAACAAAATTAATTCATAGTTTGAATTTTCAAGATTAATGGTTTAAGTCACTTTTGCTTTTTAAGCTTTAATTATTCCTCGATTACAGTAAAAATTTGATTTCTATAAGCGAACTGCATGCAGATGTTTTAGCAGGGGCAAAACAGTAAATATTCGTCAATTAATTAGTTAACAAATGTTTGAAAGAGTTCGTAGAAATGGGAGCGTTACTTTGGTTACCAATAAATAGTTTGTTTTTTTACTATCTTTTGTATCTTTCTTGACCACCACCCGGACTGTCTTCCTAAATTCTATAAAATACATAAATTTATGTAGAAGCAGACTTATAAAATGCAATCGCAATTACATGAGGCAGCACAATGATACTACTAACTGCTACAAACGACCCTGAACAAAAGAGTATACCAAGATGAAAAACATCGGGAAAACAATAAATCTTCTCTTATCGAGAAACATCCGACTGTCTTCGTCCCTTGCGGGCGGTAATCTAAGACAAATGAGAAAAGGATAGGAGGGGTATTACGCTGGAGGTCCCTCGGAATAAACGACGTTGGGACCTTATTCAGCCGATTCTGTCAGCTGTGAAAAATCCTTTGAGGGAGCAGGCCTTTTATAGCAATTACCAAAGGAAGCTGAACTGTAGGGAAAAAAAGTAAGAAGCCGGCCCTAATAACCTAATTGAGGAAATTCCTTAACTACCTGCGTCTGATCCAGCAGCTGGGACCCTCGTTAAAACTCATAACGGCAGGAGAAGTCAGTCATGGGAATAACGTGAAGTCAAAAGTTATCCCCCCCCTTTCTCGTAAAATAAATTAATAACATTGACAGATTATAATAAGAGCTAATTCGAGTAGATATAATTTATAAATGTCTATTATGATAGACATATTATCGGTGTCACAACAAAGTGGTGTATATATAAATTTTGCTATTTATGGTTTTATTGTATTTTAACGTGACATTAATTTTTTTTTTTCTTAGAGCATACAATGACAGAATGTGTGAAAAAATAATACAAAAAAAATATAGAAAAATACGAAATGATTATTTCACGTACATGCATAATCAGAAATTAGCTGAAACCATAGTTCAAACATGCTTTGAGATATTTACATATACAACACTTTGACATTGTACTTACAAGAGGACAGTAAAATGATTATTTCAAGGTAACTAGCAATTTAAGTTTAAAACAACATGAAATCAGTTTCTCGGAAAATGTTATAGAAAACAAGGATACAGGAGCTAGGGAAACCGCCAGAGCAAAAGGTCAATGAGAAAAGGGTACATAATGAGATTGGAAGTTCGACATAGGAGATATCGATCGCTGTAAAAGCATTTGTTATCAGGTTATCGGTAGTAATAATAGAAAGCTGGCGTCACTTAATGGTAAGTTAAGATTTTGTATATCAACTATAAATTTGGAATTATTTATATGTGAACTCATTGGAGAAATGGAGAGAAGAGCTTAGTAATTATTCTTCCACGATAAGAAAACTCGAGATCAGATTTGGGAGTTTTCATCACATCAAAGAAATTCATTCATCATCACTCCTCCGTATGAAATTATTCCTCCTTTGAAAAAAATTCTCCTTGGATCGTAATTAGAAGATAAAACCAGAAACATAGTCTATAAAAGAACAAAAATTATTCGGTAAATATAATTGAAGTAATAGCAACGCGACAATTTATTTGAACGCAGTAAAGTCTTGAATGGGACAAAGAACTAATACAAATTATGTATGGATGATATAGCATATATCATTGGGAATTGTTTATATAGAAGAA
>NW_027107227.1:10459-29866 GCF_000696795.3 Halyomorpha halys
CTATAAATAATATTCACATTCAACCTAGAGAACTCCCTCGTATAGAAGGCAAAGCAGGGCTCAAAGTGATTCCAGTCGCGTAATTTCACCCCCAACCGCCTACTTCATCGGTATTGAAGGCCCTTGGGACAGTGAAAGTGATTGAGCCGTATGTATATATCACGAAAGATTAAATTAATGAATGAAAAAAGTAAAATGTGTATAGATTGCTTCAAGATATCAAGAGTTGAAAAGGCATGTAAGAGTCCGTCTGTCAGGAGCGTTTTGCCTAACATGAGAACATCACAAAATTGTAATTTTAAATGAGCAAAAATGTTCGCAATTACAAATGCAATCTCGGTAATACTCGATTGAAACCCTTAAGTTTTACCACTAAGGGGGAGAGGGGGAGGGGAAATTTGGCCTCTTCAGTATTATAAGGTTAACTAAGCAGCTGCTTGAAAAGGCGGAACTTCTTGTGAACCCCATCCACCACATCGCATCCTACTTTGGCTAATTTCTAGGTGCTCTCTCTCCTTACCTAATATAAATAGTAAAACACAAAATTAAAATTCTCAGTAACACCTAGTTAAGAGAAAATAGAATCTATTGAGTAACCATCTGGACTAACGACCATCAACGAACCTCTTTTTCACAATTAACATCCTAATTACAGCCTCAAAGAATCGGCAGGTGTTCGCCCTCACCTTCAGCTGCTAAGTAGCAGCAATATGAGCCTCAAATCGTTCCCCTTTGGTATAGAGGCTCATTATATAGGAAGGGGTGGGCGGACGTGCCGAGGAATGAACTTATGGTAAAAGGGACGGAGGTGAATAGCATTCTAGCCAGGATTAGGGCACTACCTGAAACCCAATCTGTCAGGTTCGGTACAATTGTGTTGCTTCTGCTTTGTCAAAGGCCCCTTTGGAATCCTTGGCTAAATCTGTTTTTATACAGGCACAAACATACTGTCGGTTTCAGGTTCCCTTTTACCTGCGGCCTTAAATCCTATTTATCGTGATCCGTATCTGAAAAATAAATACAAGTAAGAGTTGTAAGAAACTAAATTCAAAAAAACATATCCTGTTTAAGCATAGAGTAACCAACGAACAGAAACCAGCTCGTATTTCAGATAGAGCCAGGAGAAAATAATTTTAAATGAATTTGGAAGGGGTTAGAACATTAGATGTTCACCTTTTAAAGTTAACATAAATCAGTGGGGACAATACAGTTAAGCAACCTATTAACTGATTTAGTTTGAGGAGTACAATAGTATTTGAGTTATTTGCAGGAGGTATGTTATTGGGGGTGTCCGACTACGTATCAGGAGTGTATCCAGTGGTTGTTTGTTTTTGGATGAAAGGGAAGAAGAGTAGGACAACTATTGGTTACATTATGGCCACGAAATGTTTGATTGAGAGCAGCCCGGTATTACGTCATCAATTTTATTCTTTCTTTCTTAAGGCTCCAAATATTTGTAATTTAAAGTAAATATTTTTGAGGGAATGAGGGAAGTATCACATTCAGAATTATGTGATTGTGTTGTCTTTTTCTCAATCAGGCCAGAACCGACAGGATATCTCAGAAATTAATTACCTCGTGTCAAATCATGCAGTTTGAACCAATTAAAACTATTCTGATCTTGATTAGGATTCCATTTATATGTGCCCCGCGACTTGGCCGTATAAATAAGTTTTGAGTTATCATCATATCTATAAACAATAAAATGAAAGGTGTTTTAGAACACACTTATTTTATTTGACACAACATAAAGTGTTTAATTGTATCGTTGATATTAGAAAGACTATAAGTTTAATATTACTGATATCTCAGTTTTTATCAAAACTGATCCTCGGAGGAAACAAATTTAAATAGGTTATAGAGAGATGTGATAGCCGTGTAGGTTGGGGTCTATGTCCCGCCCGGTTTGGAACGTTGTGTGTTCAATTCCCACCTCGGGGAGTTAATATTTATTTCTCGGCGGTCCCGAGAAATGAATCTTTACACTGCCACTGCTAGTTAGTACGCGGCGGCAACTTCAAAGTAGCCGCTAGGGGTTGGCAAAAAAAAATCAAAAGGCTCATTTGCCGAACTAGTTCCATTCCATCAATTACCAATACCAAATATATTTTTAATTTTCAAGTATAGAAACTGCTGTGAGACATTTGAGACATTTTTCTCTGGATTACCCAAAACTTATATTTAGTGCAATGATCTGCTCCAAAAACACCTTCGCCGAATAGGCATTGTGGATTAACCGAAATGTAATCTATGCAACTTGGGAGACATGGATGGAGACAATCTTATAACGTGTATTGGTCTGCAAGATATTCAACAGGATGCGGGCCGACTAAGGGCGAAAGTAAACTTGTATTGAGCTGCGAGAGAGAAAATGGTGTAGTTGCCTACTTCCTGTGGTGAAGAATTTGTATATGTATATATGTATATATATATATATATATATATATTGCGCATATTCTCATTATAAAATAAATGATTGACATAAATTTACAAACTGATTACACAATTTAAGTAAGTAATTTTAAGTTAATTATTTTTAAATAAATACACAAAACAAACAAGTATTGGTAGGTATACATTAAACTCTGTTGTATTTTATTTTTTTTATCTCAGGAGGGATTTTCTCCTCCTTTGACCTGCCACCGGTATGGTAGACAATGTTTTAATGAAAAATTGTGGAAACCTTTTAATGAAATAAGTGGCGATTACTGTCATTACTGCCAGAATTAGCAATAGCCTATTAATATATTAATTTAAACCAAAGTTTTCCAATCTTTAGTAAAAATCCGCACCGTTCATGCGGTTAAATCTTTGCATGCAACACGGACTCTCGTCGAATGTTCTCCCGTTAATGCAAGACCTGACGCAGTTGGTATCACCTTCTTACACATCTGGTTTTCTGTCAAAATATCATTAAACTTGATAATATTCAATAACCCTAGACGTGGAAGAAAAATGTGTCTAACAGGGTTCCATTTAATAGTCTTGACCAAGCTACATTCTCCCGACCGCGACCAGTTATTGTATCGAGTCTGGTCTGAATAGAAAGTGGGAAGCAACTGATAGGAAAGTATTAAAGATACTTTCCGAAATAAATAAATTTTTCTCAAAGTGTATTTCTTTCAATAAATAAATAATAACTATAAATACTCTTAGATAACGCCTTACCAATATCTGAAGTAATTACAATGTGATTCATAGATACAAGATTTTATTAACCTCATGCGTTCACCAAATTACGTTGTTTTTATTGTTAAAAAATAACTTATCTGTGAAAAACAAATAAATGAATCAGCTGTGGTGTCTACCGAAAATTAAACACGTAACATACGTTTGTTTATCAAATCAAAACATATCCATTTAAAACTGGATTGCCGATTTAAAATATAATCCATGATAACATTCGTTTATTTATTTGATGTTACAAACAAAATTTAAATAAACAAAAAAACACTATACATAAATGATTCTACATAAATTGATACATTTATGCTTTTTTTTTTTAAATGTCTTCATTAGTTAATTTTTTTTAATTTTCACAAATGTAAATAATCTGTCATTAACGGCAAGAAGTTACAATAATAATAATTATTTAGTAGAAGTGATTAACCATGGCATTGCATTAAATTAAAACTTACTTATGTTGCATAAAAAATATATAAAGTTAACTATCGATTTAAATTTTCTTATTTTAGGCAATGCATTTTTTTTTTCTTTTTCAAATAATTCACAATTCATATAAATAACAAATTGATTTCACCATTACGAAACTGAGTAGGCGATGACTTTTGAACGCCTATAATATTTTTATCACAACTACCCACGAAAGACGCCAACGCATTGATAACATAAGGTAATTAATTAAGAATGACAGATTGCCAGAGGGGCAACGTCTCGAAAATTCTTAAATGACGGATTATGTCAGGGCTCATTTAAATATCCATTCGGAATAGATAAGAACTATTAAGTCGTTCCTTGTCAAGAGTAACTGACCTAAAAAATGATAGAAAAAATGCCTTTTTTTTTTTTTTTAAATAACGGTAGATGTCAAAAGCATATTCTGATATTACAAATAAGGTCAGAAACAGGTATTTATGACTCTACTAGACCATCGAAATATTATTTCATTTTAATATCACTGTTCATCATTTCGATGAAACTATGGATATCCCATAGTTATATTGAAAAAAGAAAGAAGAAAATTACATTTTATAAACTGTAGAAAATATTATTCAAAGATAAATTCTAAAATATAGTTGCCCTCATGGTCTCAAAAAACGTTTTCTTCTCGAATTGGAAAAATATTAGTTCATTTTTTACATGTTCTTTACACGAGTTCTCTGATCTTCAGTTAAAATAATAGGATTAACCTATTTATTGTAATATTTTTTTTTTCATTTATCAATTTTAAAAATGACCACGAATAATAATTAAAACAGTAATAAATATGTGAACACCCAATACTTTTCATTGACAACAAGCTGAAACACACTAGTTACCTATAGTCTTCAATTAGATGCACAATATGATAAAAAATTGAATATTTAGTATTAGTGCCTGACTAAAAAAAAAAAAAAAAAAGATCGTTTAACTATTTAGGCTGAATCCAGAAAATGTTTATAATTTTCTTGCGATTCAACATAAATTGAAATGAATTATAACTTTAAAAAGCTATAACATCAACCGAACTTTTAACGAGTTCAGAATATATTTATTTACTTTTAAGTCTGTCATGTACTTTACATATTTACCTAGTTCAATTGCATAATTTTGCATAGTTAGCATTACCATAATATTTTCCATTTAATTAACTAGAAATGAAGTTATTAATCAGATTTTTATAATATCCTCTGATTATAGCAATTATCTCCACAAACATTTAACCTTTCTGAAAAATATTGAAACTTATACAACTATCGGAGACCCAAGAACTGCAATATCTTAAACAATAGCAATGATAACAGATAAAGTGACTTGGACATTACAATTTTTTTTTACAAGTATAGTTTCAGTAAAGTGATTTATTTATGTATTACTTAGGTTGATTGTATAAACGTGAATAGTAAATAATTGTTATGGAAAAAAAACAAAACAATTTTGCTATATTCTTTTTAAATTTTCAGGCTAAAATATCTTGTACTTTTTATCTTTTAATTCATTCACATTGAATTTTATCCCAATATGTTGAGTACACAGCCTAATGTGGGCCGATACCGCTTTTGAAAACCGTTGATTATCGTGTTATCATTTCGGGACCAGCCTTCTCAAGGAAATGGAAGAAGAAAAAGGAAATGAAAGAAAAGTAACCGCCGGTCTTTGTTCATTATTTATGGATCCTCCTGAAAATCGCAATTTGCTGAATCAGATACCCGTAGCCAATGGATCTGTTTAATTTAACGTAAAAACTAGAGGCGGAGGTTGGAAGGGAACCCCTCTATCTGCTCTGAGTCAGCGCTTGAAGAACATTGCACTTATCTCTAGATGCACTCGGCAGTATAAAGTTATGACCCACCCGGATTTATTATGTTTATGGCTATTTTTTTATGGTTCCTGCTATTGATAGCGAATTGAAAATGTTATAATTAACGGCGAGTTTAAAATTACACCGTTAGATGGTTTTTTTTGTTTGTAATAAAAGGTCACGCTAAATTTTTTGTTTTTAAATTACCTAGTTTAGTTCGACTTATAGATTTTAATTGATAATTTTTGATCAGTATTGATGGAATAATTAAATAAAATTAGAACTTAAAGATACGTATAAACTTTCTTTAAAATTTTAATTTGATATTACCCGTTTGCACATGTATGTATCCTTTAATTGCCTCTTGATAGTACTTTTCGAACTCATTATTAACAACAAATAATTCAGTCTTGAAAAAATATTATATCGCCTCACCTCCTCCTCTCCCCCCCCCCCGTCCCTCCCCCGGGTCTTCAATTCAATAACAATAAAAACTGAATTATTATGTTTAGTTTTAATGGATGTCTATTCCATCGAATAATTCTCTTCTATAAATCTTCAAGGAATCCTCAAGTGACTGAAATGATGATTTCCTCCAATAAACGTCCAAGTCCACATGTAGCCTTTTCATAAATTCTCCAGTACTAATCAATGGACCAAATTATATCGTTATTATTTTAAGAGATAGGCAATTTGCGCTATCTAAAATAACAGTTCGAAAATATTTCTCACTGTTTCACAATAAACTAATCTCTACGGATATAAAAAATTCCTAAGATAAGCAAAAAGATGTGCGTGAGAGGGACATGCTGAAACACCTGGTTCTGAAGAATTTCTTTTCAATAGATTTCAACAGCCTGGGAGGCAGGCCTAATGGTCGCACGCTCGGTGAATTTGTCAAAAGGACTCTAAAGACTTGTTAAAAGAGATTTTGTTAGGAATTTACGACAATTTTTTAAGATTATGAAGATGAACGAATCGAAATTATTGACGTAATTCTATTCATTGTTATCGTAATTTCTCACATAAAAGTATATGGCCATTTAAATATGGCTGATCAACTTTGGAGTTTTTGCCCAAAAATCGAAGAAAAGTAGGACAAATGCTTATTATTTATTGTTTGAAAACTGCCAACCGATTGATATTTGTGCTCTTCGTGATTTAATGAATTAAATATTCCTTCTAAACCTCGGAATCAATTCTAATTCTAGTTTATGATTATATTTTAGATTAAATCGATTGGGTATGAATAAATTCTTTCAAATGTTTTCAATTAACTTTAGGAATATATTTAGATTTGAACATAGAAATACGTTTATGAATATATAAGTCGGGTTGATTAAATTGAATAGACAAGAAAAAAATTAAATTAAAGAGTATTTCTAAATCTGATAAAAATTCTAGAGCGAAAGTTCTACAAATTTATTACGTCCGCCACGTTTACCTTACGGGGACACACAGGCGTATGTTCCACGAGTAACAAAGCGTCCATGTGATAGGAATATTGGTACTTTATTTGTAAACCAAACACATGTAGATATCTCGTAACTTTTTGGATCTGACCTAAGTTACATCGAAAGTAATGAGTTATCCAATATAATTACAGTTATACTGTTTGTCGTAAGACTAATCGGTTTGAACCTTTTCTGAAAACCTTAGAAGTGATAAGGAAAATGTGCAAGATACGAATCATACACCGCTAAAGTCCCACACCTTCAGAGACAATTTTCCTCCCGGATTTCCTCCTTTTTTTCCTTCAAGATAAGACAAAACCCTAGAGATCCCTTAGATAAGAGATTACCCGCCCCTCGAAGCAAGGAGCCACATGCCAACCCCAGGTGGCCGCGGGAAAACAAGGAGGAATATCGACCGGTTGCCAGTCCATCTGCTCCTCTCTCGCTCCTATTCGATTAGGCATCTCTTTAACTCTGCCCAAACTGATCTGCGAGACGGCCAATCTTGGTCCCTCACCCTTCGTAAGGGGTCTGTGCTTATTGCATTTGTAGATAATATGAAATCGTCAACTTCTGTCACCCTATATTTAATAAAGCTAATCCTTTTTTGTCACCCTCTTATAGAGTTGCCATCTAGATCTAGGCGATTGTTGCGAAATAGATTTATCTGATATCGATAAATAATCTAATCTAAACCAAATAGATGCTCTGAAACAAATCGATGCGATCGATTAAGAAAAAGGAATTATTGTTGAATTTTATATTGAATTATGTATTGTTGAATTTTATCATGTCTACTTAAAACCCACAACATAATGAAACGTAAACTGGTTCATGCCGGATTCAGAAACTGCTTTTCACTACACAAGTATAAACAAATTAATGCATTGAAGTTCATATTAACGAGGCTAAAATAAAAATGAATAAAATATATTTATGTTACGAATCGAAACTGACAACTTTATAATAAGCAAATATTATGCAATACTTAACGCTTGTCTCAATTGGAGAAGTTGCGTCACTGATACGTTCATGTCAGAACCTGCACGACTTATCACTAACAGAGCCGCCTCGCGGTGAATCTTGTCGAAATATTTGTTGACAGAAATGTTTCTTAATATTTTTAACAACAAAACAAGGCGGTACTTTAAAAATATCGGAGAAGAAAAGTGAATAATATTTCTATAAAAAAAAACCAAAACCTTTCAACACTGTTTCAAATTCATATACTTATCATTTCAAGTAAATATTGGCAATAAACAAACATAAAGTTCTTTAAAAATAAAAAGTTTAATACAAATGGATTTATATTCAAACGTTTGTCGATTTGCAAAGTAATAAACTAACGAGACATTTTCTATTTATTTTGTGATTCTTCGTTCATCACATGAAATAAAATACATGAAAGTAGAGCAACATTGGCCAATCTTTGATAGAAAATTGGAAGTTTGCAGGAGCAGCAGCCCGAATGAGTGCATCTGGCTACTCATGAGTCTTGAGTTTACGCGATTGTACAAATCGACTTAGACTTAAGTAAACTCAAATTATAACTGACCTAATACAGAACATACAGATCATTTAAAAACGAATGAAACGGGAATAAAAAAAAAAAATTGAACGGGACACGAATATAACTATGTGGATGATAATTTAGGTCCAGAAAAAAAAAAAAAAAAGGAGGAGAGAAATGATGAGAAACTAAGTACATATTTGATTTCAACTTATAAACTATCGTTAACAATTTCTATCATGAAAAACGAGAACAACTTATATAGGTTTTGTGAATAAATTGTATAAATGGCTTTGAGGAGCAAATATTATACATGACAGAACTAGTCATTTCAATATTTTTCCACAGACAAGGACGAATAAATTATTCATACCCAAATGCTGTTAAAAAAGAATAACAAAACGTTGAATCAGTAAAATATTTACTAATTAATACCAAAGAAAATCTTTGAGAACTTCATACTAGTCAAGTCCTGTCGATCTATATGGTATTGCTGGATGATGCACCAGAGTGCTTAATATTAAATTTTTAGTCCTGGAACCTGTTATCTATTCAGAGTGAGTAGTTGTTGACAAAAGTCAAAGAAAGTATGATATTGGATACTCCCGAAAGGAGATTTTTTTTTATTTTACGTTATTTCTGGTTAAAACATAATTCTGAAATTTATATAATGAAACATATTATTAGTTAATACAAATAGAACTGATCATACAAAAAAAAATTCACGATTCACAAAAATTAAACTTTCAAATAGGGGCATACATACATCAACTGCAGGGGCAGAAGTTATTAATTTCATTTTCATTTTATATATATATTTTTTTTTTGCCTGGATCACTGAACTCCTTTACTAGTATTTAACATATGATTCATGCTCCCTTTGATCATTCGCTTGGACGTTCTCCGCTGTCAACTGACTCTTATGTCAAGTAAAATGTCACATTAGATCGATACGCCCATTTAAATAGGCTCCGAGATGGGAGATACATACATTAAGGGCGAGATGGATGGCGTATTTCTGGGAGAGAGATGCTATCAGATTGAGGACTAAAGAAAGACATTAGGCCCATCCTCTTCCAGACCTGTTTGTTTGTCGGTCTGCATTTGCCAGAAGAATTTTAAACCCATTCCAGAGATCGGAATTACCATAATTATCACCTAGTTATGGACTAATTCCATTCTTAAAAATATCCTACGCATAATGTTCTAAAAGCACATAAATAAATGATCTACAAGAGCGTCGAAGAACCTGATGACATGTTTCGCAAGTTTAAACATCAAAGGATAACATTAAAATTGATTGATTACTTAACAATCCAAATCAATATCAATAACAAAACAATATTTTTTCTATTAACGTTTATAAAGTTACTACAACTTATGAAGAAAAGGAAAGCAACTGATATCATTTCACATATGAGACGAAGTTAATCAAATACGGACCAACTAATTTCTTAAGACTTTTATGATTAGATTTTTAACAATCAGCATCTCGAATGTTTAATAATTTATTGCTTTGATATATGCCTAATTCAAGTGAACAAGTAAAAAGTAATGATGAATTTAGTTATTTGTATATGTATAATGTATTGCATTATATTATTATGCATTCTTTAACCATATAAAAATAAAGAGGTTTAAAAAAACAAAAAAAACAAGTAAAAATATTAGGTTTTTAAACATCGATAAAATAGAAAGCAAAATTAAATTAATTTTAATATTGGAATATATTGAGCAAAGGTTTTTAATGACGTAGGAACATAATCAGGGGATTTATAAAATTCCTTTACATCTAAATAATAAAGTAAAGGATTAATGAATGTTAGTTATAGATTGTTAAGATATAATAAAGTTTTTTACTTTTTATTTCACTCTGAAATTAAGGTAAAAACAATTTTTTTTTTTGTTCAGGTATGATTTTAATTAAAATTAATTAATTAACAGAATGGCGAACTATAATAATTCCTGTTGCATTGTAACGATTTAGAAGAAACGGAATGAGTAAAACTTCTTCTACCTTCCCCTTGGTGGAGTACGAGGGGAAATGACATGTTTATGTGGGGGAGGTTTGCCGAAGGGTGGGGAGCCAGTGTCAATAATATAATCAACTCAACTTATTGTCATGACATTCTATCTGACCGATGTCAAACGAAGGTAATTAACTATTTTTTCAAGAAGGTGCAATTGTTTAATAAATTTAGGTTTAGAATAATACGAAAATTTCAAAGATGCGTTATATTAATTAAATATTAGGTATCTGATTATAACGAAATATGATCAACACTAATTAGGTACAGTTGCAATATCTTAATAAGTATATAATTTAAGAAAGGATTGTTTTTTTGACATTTTTTTCCAAGATGATAATTTTTTTTTTAATATTTATAAATCTGACCTGATAAGATGAAGTATCCAAGAAGAAGGAGCGGAAGACAGCTGTAGTCCAACGACATGACGGACGGCATCGTGCACTACAAAACACCGGCACTGCCGGCAGGCGAATGAGCACGCTGGAGTCAGTCGGCTCCAGTCACCCCTCCAAGCTCCAGAGGCGGCACCTATCCGCGGCCTAGCCAACTACTGGAGGGTGAGTACTGGATTCGTGGATCAGCAGCTTTTATGCATTTGGATACTTTCTAAATGCTTTAGGTGGAAGAAAATCCGTCTAATTCTTATGAATATATATTTTTTTAATGAAATTGCTATAAATTTAAATAAACTCCAGGTCCTTTCCTATCTGTGTCCCCAATAACGGTAAAACATTTTTCTCATCTTGTTCCAATAATGATATAACTGTTTCTATGTTATAAATTCAAAATTTTTACAGTATATTGCATATCAATTGATTTATTTTAAATCTGTTCTTGCAAATACTTTGAAAATTGTTTCATCACTTCTACAGTAGTTAGTAACCGTGGGAAAAATTGGGGCCCTACTTGATGTCAAGTTTTGCTTACACTTGCCACTATATAGAATATATATTTAGTAAGTGGAAGTATTGGGATCGTGTAAAATTTCAAATTCGAGTTTTGGACGAAAATATACATTTTGAGGTCTCTAAATAACTTATTCTCGCAAAATTGTCAGAGGGAGTGTATGTCTGTGCAAACAGCCTGGCTCAAAAACTAATCTTATAAAACTGAAATTACATGTTTAAGACAGGTTGTATGTGCTTGGGATGTCACTGATATTTTTTTTTTATAAAATTGACTAGACCGACATCGGGAAGTGCTAATTTATACAATAGAGTTTACACATTTTTTTGATTTTCAAATAAATATCACAAGAGAATTTTATTAAACTCTGTATATCAATATAACACTAAACCTTTTATATCAGCTAGGTGTTATCATCATTGAAATAGCTTAATAAGGCTCAAATGCCGAATTTTCAAAATCCCCTCTTAAGTATCCTTGTATTGTTTATTTGTAATAATTAACCATTTCGCTTTGTTAACTACAGTTAACAATTATTACCATAAAAAATGTATAAATATGAACAATGAACGAATTTGATAATTAACTAAAGGAAAACAATGCAGAAATAGATACGGCACTTTAGAGACTGAAAAGTCCGAGACGGTGAACTGTGATCGATCTCTCCCGATTTCTATCATTGAATTTGCAAAGTTGGTATTCGTTATTTGCACTTCATGAAACCGAAAAATACGAATTTTTAGAGCATAAGAAAAGTAAAAATTTATTACTTGACATATTCACCATCCAGGGTAGTAAGTGAAATTAGTTTGAGCACCGCTTTAGATTTTTAGTTATACATCCATGTCATTTACTCCCTCAGCACTCAGAACGCGCTGGTCTGTAAACTCAAAGCGTGAGCTTTCCAAAATGTTGACCATCGAAAGAATCTGTAAAAATGTTTCTAGAATCTACACTTTTGTATGCAGTACACTTTTTCTGAAATATTTGTTTCAAATACACCTGAAAATAGACACCCAAAGCCACAATATGTTTTCTTATGAATTTAGAGGGGCTATCCACATCGACATACAACTTATATATATATTTTTTCATCCCTCAAAAATGTATGTACGAGTTGATAAAATTCGAAATTTCTGAATATTTATATATGTATTTTTTTCTGCAGTGCACATTTTGAATATGATTTATTTCAAGTAAACAATCGTGAAAATACTTTCCCCTACCCAGGTGCCTAAAAACGTTATCAGAATTAGATAATATTAAAAATTCACAGTTTTATGATTTACGAACAATACAAAACTCAAAAAAGCATGTCTTTCTATTTTGGCAGATAATGGTTTTTGGCAATGGGGGAGAGAATCGTAGTTCATATGTGCTTGAATCAAATCATCTTCCAAAAGTAAACTGTGAAGGAAAAGTGAAATGTTGAATATGAGAGTTTTGATTTTTTTCTATCCCTCCTATTTTCCACAAACATTTTTCAGTATTTGGGGGACGTACTATCTTCAAATCTTAAAAACGAGTATTGCATGCAAAGTTACATCTTAAATATAAGTTTTACACATTTCATATTTCGATTACCGCCATTTTGAATCCGCTTATATTTGGCAGATAAGTGCAAATAGCAGACTAAGAGAAATTTCATGAATTTTTACTCAAGGTTGTCTTCAAATAGGACAACAAAGTTTTCCTCGGGTCTTGGATTATATAAAGAAATATTTTAAAAATAAACTGAATAAACTAAAAATGTTTTTCAATTATTTCATTAGAATTCATTATAACGCTAAGGACAGAAATTAAGTGTGTGCGGGTCTGAAAAGTTTTAGGATAGTTAAAGATTCGAAAAGAGCTTGAAAAAGAGGAAAGTTTGAGTTTTGATCTTGATCAAATCAAATACTTGATGACTATAGAAAAAAATTATTTTGTTGATTTGTGCATCGGTGTAATCGATAAGACTTCGTATTAATTCTTTGTTTCATCACTACAAAAGTTAGAAAATGTTTGTTTCAAGTAGAAATTCTCAGAATCAAATGTTTTCACTCCCGTTTTACGTTCTGCATATTAAGGATCAAATTTATTTTCCTGTTTATCTGTCTGGCAGTCATTGGTTTGACGTGGATGTAGTGCCATTTACTGGCACTTTGTCTTATCCATTTCATTATATATGCATTCAAATCCATGTAACAGCCATAACACCTAATACTGTTAAGAAATTTAACATTCTTTACTGATAATGAAATATTGAGAGATTGTAGGAGATACGATCCTTTTTCAAATTTCATCTACTGTTTCGATTGTGCATACTCAAATGTATTTTCTTTAACACAAATATATTTCAAAAATTAGCCTTTACATTACCTGTTATATTCTAGAAAAGGGGGTAGTGTTCTATAGCAGCTAATAATTACATGAAAAGTAAATAATATATAGAAAATAAAATAATATTTTTAGATAGGAAATAATACGCTTAAACAATCCAGGATGTATGATGTTATACATTCCATTGTAAAGGGATAATATATGAATAAAAGAAGCTCATACTTTCAAATATAGGTTTTCAATGTATATGCCATTTTATGAATACTGCATTTAGAATCTTTAAGATGAACTTTTTCAAAGTAGTAGCAGAAAAGTTGATCATAGGGAACGTACATTTCATGTACTAAATTTTAAAAATATATACATAAATATATGGCGTAACGATCTATAACTAAATCAGGGTATTCACCAAAAACATCCTCCACTCTGCTCTATCCTATAGTGCAGCCATACAATAAACTTTATTTAAAAAATCTGAAATATTTAAAGATGAACCATTAATTATGTTTCATTCAATAGATATATTGTAGTTTTATCTACAAGACGAGTTTTTAATACTTTAAAAATCATGAAAATAAAATTATCTTTTTTAGAGTGCTATAATCTCATGTTTACTATCATGATCAATAAATTATAATATTACCCTAATTAATAGGTATTATTACATTAAATCTTATATTTTTTACATCTAGCTTACATACTTTGAAATAAGTTTGAAACTCTGGCTAAGTAGACAATTTTTTATGGTTTCTTCATGTATAATTTAAAGAGGCTTCTCTATATAAATATTTTTTGTTGAAATGAAATTCTTGGTATACTTTCTTCACTTTGGGTCCTCGAGAGGTTTGGGACTCCTAAATATATTAAGCCTTATAAAACATTTCTAATTGGGTCATATGGCATAAAAAAATGATGCTTTTGAATTTAGATGACACATTTTGAAGTGGATTTTGAATCAAAATGTCATTAGATATATACTGGGCTGATATATAAGCGGTTTTTTTTTCTGAATAAAATTCAAGTTATACTAGTTCTGAGTAATATAAGTTAAGGCAACCCCCAACAAACGAAAGACAAAAATCTTGTAAAACAAAAATGGCTCCTACCGGTGTGTGAGAATGATAAATATTAAAATTGTTTTTTGACACTGCAATAATGAAGGAATCAATATACGAATAAAAATCATTTGATAATAAAATGATAAAGCAACATCACTTAGATCACATGAAATCGACAGATCCTTTCGCAAAAATAAATATTGCAGAATAGATCACAAACAGGACTGAACTTTTCTTACATTAAACAAACAGCGACAAGATCCTGATAAAAATTACAATTTCATTTATGATATTCTAGGAATTTTCTAGAAATAATGAGAAAACAAATGAAAAACCTTTAGCCCCACAATTCACAGTTAGCAACATATAATAACTACACCTCAACTATCTACACCTCATTATAATAACTACAATTCAAGCAAAGGGTTACAACTTTATGAAGCTAAATTATGTTATTGAATACAAATCTTAATTAATAATATTGAAATGTTGGGTTGTAAAATTTAAAATTTGTAATAATTTGGACTAGACTTCCTAACTTACCTAACTAGACACAGCCAGGAGGTTTCAAGCACATTCTCTATTATTTGAACTTTCCCTAAACATTGTTGGTAAACTGATCTCTCTAAACTAAGGTATTTTAAACAAAATAATTTCCTTGGGTAATGTTTTAAAACAATTCTCTAATTACTACCAATTTAAAAAGATTGAGAAGTGGAATAACATTCCTCACTGTCCTCCAATATCTACGTCCCTGCTTATTCCATGTCGTTGATAACACGATTAGATGTTATGTTAATAGTTACTAATTGTAACAATACTTTTGGGCTTTTGTTTAAAAATCTTTTAAAATTAAGATACATGTAATTATTGTATATATTTTTATCTGTATTTTCGTTATTTGCCATTTAACTAGAATGATACTATATAATTTAATTCGCAGATCTACAAGAGAATGGATAGGTTATTTGGATTGGCTGATACAAGCTGCGCTGAATTAGTGAATGAACAGCTCAGTGTTGTCTGTCATGAGTCCACACGTTTGCAGTGTTTGAGAACTAACTTGAGATAGATATTTTATGCTTGATCGACACGTTTGCCACTTGCTGCTTATCCAAGACGTGTACAAAGATCTAAGGTCCACACGCTTGTTTTATTCTTTTAAATTTATTCGACTATTACGTTTGATTTACTCTATTTTCATTTTGAAAAAGAATAGTATAAACATAGGCGAAATAAGAGGAAACGTAATTAGCAATGTAGGTTTTATATGATAAAAGTTCATAAAAATAGTACTACGTGGCCTATAAATTTAACCTACGTTCTAGAATTTAAAAAAAAAACTTTTTAATTTAATTGTGTTGACATATAATGTCTTCATAAAGATGTATTTGCACTATGTTGAATCCAAAATAAACTGCTAATGTTACTTGACAAGATTTAAAATAATGAAACAGAACTCCGAATCGATAGAATTTTGCAAAGCACAATCTTAAACAAGAGTTAACTATTGAATTTAAAGGTTGGGGTAGTTCTTTAATTAATTAAACCACGGAGAAAACGAATATTCAATTTTTAGCAGTTCTAAAATAATACATTAAAATAAGTGTGAAAGCAACATGACGCCCTTTAATTTGTGCCCAAAAACTACACGGGCCGGCCGCTGATTCAGGGCAAGTTGTATCACGTTAGCCATTGTTTGGCAAACGTGCAGATGCATTCAGATTTCAGATACTTTACATACTACAGAAACAAAAATTCAAGATCAGAATTTTTTAACCCAAGTTGAACATTATAATGTTTGTAAAGTAACCTAAATATTTGCCTCTGTAACACAAAAGCGTGTGGATACTGACATTTGTTTCTTTGTTTTGTTTTTTTTACCAAGAGTTTGTATGTATTTTGGATTTGCGGCAAGTGGCAGAGGTATGAATACAGCATAACAACTAATCAAACAATCAAGGGCAACAGCTGTCTGATGGGTTTGCCTCTGAAATGGAAAGAAAAACAGAATAAAGTAAAAATTTAAAAATCAACAGAAATTAGTTCCAAATGAATTTAAAGAGGAAATAAAAGCAATGAAAAAAACTACAGGAGTGTTAAAATCATTTTATTTACAAACAACCTCATTGCTCACACCAGATACCTGGCTGTAACCTTCATTCCACTCAGGATGGATTTAAACTTTGGGTGCCTCTAGGCAAGAGGAAAGGAGGATACAATCCATCCAGTAATTTTCTAAAAGACAATAATTTTGTAACAATCTTGCTATTATCGCATAACATCAATTAGGAAAAAATATGAGAATATTATTTTACACATATTTGTATTTTAGATCTATTAAACAAATTAAATAGCCCAAATAAGTATTGGAAATAAGTTTTATCTTTTCGATTACTACTAAAAATGAATAAATGCATGGAATATACATTAAATTGTTTTTATTCAGATATGGTCTATTAAGTAAAGTATTAGGTAAATCCGTCCCTGATTTCACACCCATCACATCATTATTAATATAAAAATAAAACATTACCTCATCCAATTATTAAGTATTAACAATATCTTTTGGTCAAGTAGTTAAGTTGAAAGATGTCCTGACTTTGATCAAAGCATAATCAATTCTCTTAACCCTAGTATGGTAACATTATTTGACTTTACATCAAAGGTGACCTTGAGTAAATTTTATTCCTTATAAATGTTTCTCTCTTATGGCCAAAATTCTCTACCATTACATCTTGAAAAATGATTTTAAACTTGATATTTATCACTTCATATAGAATGATAAATATAACAGAAAACAAATAAGGAAATTAGAAATTCCTTATTTAAGATCTGTTCTGATGACTTGATCAACACCTTAATGAGAGATCATGATCATTGCCATTAATGTCTGTGAATACTTTCACTAACAAGTTTGATGAGACTAAAGAATACAATGTTTAAAACTGATGTGGCTAGACACAATTTTTTTTTTTAGTTTTGTTATTTAAAGTATGAATTACCAACCCCAGGTAGAAGGGGTTGCAAGTATAATTAATTACTGGTCGGCTTTAAGAAATGGGTAAAAGATAATCTTTATAAATGTCCTCTAATGTTAGGCAGCACTGCTAGTTCAAAATTATCCCACTAGGTTGTGTTCCTACCCTAATACAATTCATCGGGATGCACCAATAGTCTTTAGTTTCACTAGTTGTTTTCGTTTTCTTTTTTATTATTTTTAATCTCTTTTAAATTTTTATTTGGGATATAGGATAAATAAACAGTATAGGATTAAATATCTTTTACTGCAGATAATCCATTTTACAGTATTAGCAAACTTTTCTGAAATCCATTAACTGTTGAATCTGGATATACACAAAATTTATTCATTTCTCCACCTTATAATGCAATGTGGTAAAATATATATGTTTAGGCTAGTCTTTTTATATATTTATTAGTTATTTGTTAATTATTGAAGGTAGGAAAAAAAAGCTATCCATTTTATCTCCATTGCCAAATATCGCTGTTTATTTAGGTTTCACTCTCTCTGGTCAGAGTACATTACAGGATGGGAATTTCTTGGGTTAGAACTATGTTACAACAACAATTTATCTTAATTGAATTGCAAATGAAAAGAGAAGGAGGTGAAAATCTTTGAATAGTTAATTGTTTATATCCAACAGTTATGTTGCTACTAAAATAAAGTTTTAATAATATTGATAATAAAGATATAAGAAATGATATTCATAATATTTCTCAAAGAAAAAGAATCAAACAGTAAAGTAGAAGAAGTGTCACACTTGGACACGTTAAGAAGTTATCTCAAAGAACTGTTTATGGCAATACAATTATTCAACTTATGTAAAAGTTAAAATAATGTAAGGGTCATTGCTGTTGTTGTTAGTTGGGGCTTTAAGGCGTAAAACCCGGAGGTCTTCAACACCCAATAAGCGTCATTGTTTAAAAGCTCAGAAATATGGCAATACTACTTCCAATATAAGATAGGATTAATATTTCCAATATTAATGAGATTATCATCAAACAGGATTTAGAACATTTTAATACAATTTAGTAGATTAGAACAATTATTTGAGTTAAACATGTTTATAGAATAGGAAATAGAAGAAGTAGTTATTGGTTGAGTTGAGATCAAAATAGATAAAAGGTTTGTAATACAAAATAGATAACTAACACTCTAAAAGTAAGAATTTGGAGAAATAAAGCTAGGGCTTCAATAATAAATTTATATTTGTAGTGGCAGCTCCCAATAAGCCAGGTGTAACACTACTGGGAATTCTAATGAAACAGATACAACAGATACTAGGTATCCTCATAATTTTGGTTTGTTGGGGATCCAATAGAAAATGAGAATAGTGGATAAGAACATTTAACTGTAAATCATAAACACAATCTGGTAGACCCAGAGATATAAGCCATAATTGAAGAGGTATGAGGATAAGAAAACTTGAGAAATGGAGGAAACATAACGAAAGTTTGCAAATTATTGAGTAGGTAAGTTTATTTTGAAACCTAATTGAGGAAAGTGGTTGGTATAACCAGCAGTCATAGATCATCATGAAAAAAAAAAGATAAATAATAGTTTTCAGCTTTCCTAAATATTTTTATGGTGTATCATAACTTCTTTCTGTCCATAATTTATAATCTCATTAACTGTCAATGATGC